>NC_088417.1:106770927-106946651 GCF_034236695.1 Oncorhynchus nerka | reverse complement strand
AAAGGACATATTCATAGCCTGTTATACATTGAAAAGTATTAGTAAGTTCATAGTATGTGAGGATCTTAAAACATCTAAGGTTAAAATATGCATTCAGTATTAGTTGATAGAGATTGATAACATTCATATAATTGTGTTAAAGTTCAAATCTGTCAAAGGGTACGAATTGTGAGAGTAATGTGTAAACGTTATATTGATTACTTTATTTTGTGGTGCCTAAAAGTGTTAATCTGTGATCTACGAAATGCTTTTAATCTATGAGCCGGAGATCGATTGCTCTGGTCTCCACCCATATTCCTGGGGAAATTCGCGGTCTTTTTCTCATTGAACTAAATGTTGACTTGAGAATACAACACCGTATCACTCTCGTGATTATTTCTCCCCTGTTTTCAGGTACTTTATTGATGATAAAAATAGTAATTTAAATGTTATAACTAGCGAACATGTCAAGAGTGTTTAAGGTGTGTTTTAGTAACGTCTTGAGGAAGTTAGAGTTAAGTTTGAAGAGAGTAATATTAGCCCTGCTCGGTTGAAGTGAAGGATAGCATCGTACTGAGAGTAGCTGCCATTTTATGTCGATTGTGAATGAACGTGCGTGTTGTTAATAAGATATTTTGCTGTGTTATTTGTATAATGGGTTTTCTGTTATGTAATGTGTTACTTTTGTGAAATGATTGAACTAAATGTTGACTTGAGAATACAACACCGTATCACTCTCGTGATTATTTCTCCCCTGTTTTCAGGGGCGTAACATTTTGAGGCTCCGCTGAGATTGCTGCTCAGATGTCCAGTTTCCACACCCTGGTCGCTGAATTCCGAGCCAGCTAAATCTCCACATAACAACTCAGGCAGGCTGCAGTGAGGAAAGTGTTGCTGTTCGAGGGAAGTTGGAAGTTAGTGGTTAAGTACGTGTCAACTGAGGCCATTGATCGACCATCAGAGACAGTAAGGACCATCTAATTCAGAGTCAACTCCTGCACAGTAAAAGTTCCTCCTGTTCTGTCAACATGACAAGCGCCTTGGAAGAACTACAGGAAGAGGTAGTAGGAGAATTACACACCCTGACTAAAGACAAATTACTAGAGATATGTGATTTCCTTGAAATATCAGGCGAACAGAGAAGAGATGTTAAAGACAAATCCCGCATAGCATTAATGACTCGCATTATGATGTTCCTTGAAAGAGAGGAAGTCACAGAGTTAGAAGATGGCGGCATGTCGGAATTGTTGCTACTTAGAGACGAAATGACAGAGATGATCAGTGGCAGAGATAACAAAACAGGGCAAGGTGACCATGATATTGAACCAGCCGGAACACATCACAGAATAGAGGAAATGAGAACTGTAACCCCACAACAAGGGGTGGGAACTGAGCAGATTACTGCAGCCAAAGTCAGTGATTCTCTGCGTCAGCCCCAACACCATGCCAATCTTCAGGGAGCGTGCCGCTCTCACCCAATGCACAGCCCAGCTCATACTGGCGCAAAGAGTTTAAAATTTCTGGTCAGATAGGTGAACCGGGCCAAAAAGAAAAACTGATTTTTTCCAGCCTTGCCCATCAGATTGAAAATGGACTTAACAGAGGATATCCTGAGGTAGAAATAGTAGACGCAGTAGTCAGGGCTATTTCTCCAGGCTCACAGCTACGCAGCTACTTGGAAGGTAAACCCCAGCTTACTCTTCCCACACTTAGATGTATCCTGCGTTCCCACTTCCAAGAGAAGAGTGCAACAGAGCTTTACAAACAGCTAGCTTCAGAAGCACAGCATAGCAAGGAGACCCCTCAAAGCTTCCTGATGCGCGTTTTAGATTTGAGGCAAAAAGTACTGTTTGCATCCCAGGAGTCAGAATCAGGGCTTAAGTATGACCCTGCTCTAGTCCAGAGCATGTGTTTACACACAGTCCTTACGGGTCTCCAGAGTGACAGTATCAGGATAGACATGCAGCCTCTCCTGCTAGAGAGCGAAACATCAGATGAGGTTTTGCTAGAGAAGCTTAACATTGCTTGTGCTAATGAGAGAGAAAGACGAAACAAAAAGCGTTTTAATGCCCACAGCCTGCTACAACTGTAAGTGTAGTCCAGTTAGAGGATATGCCATCTGCAAAGTGTTCTGTGAAGGAAGCCAAAGCTACGATACCCGCAGAACTGTTAACAGAGTTAGCTGAACTTAAGACAGGTGTAGCTTCTCTAAAAGGTCTCAGTGCAGAGATTGCTCAGATTAAGGAGACATTACAGCAGCCTATGTTTCAGTCACAGCCTTGTGCCTATGCCCCACCCCAGTTAGGAGGCAGATAGGGACCCCCAGCCACCTGTTTCCCAGCAGCAGTATTACAGCAACTACAGTCGGTCCCAAGCACTTGACCCTGCACAGCATCAATATGCACCTAACCGGTATACCAACCACTCTGCTCAAGCTCCAAGGAGGTGTTTTGTCTGCCAGCAGGCCAGAACAGATGCACGCTGCACACACTGCTTCCGATGTGGGAGTGGAGAACATTTTCAAGCTGGATGTAAAATCCGGGAGCCAGACCATCAAGGGAGGCCCTTTAAACGGAAACGGGTTACCGCTGAGGGACGAGTGTTAACCGTAGCTACCAAAAAGTCCCAGAAATGTGCAAATTGTGCCAGAGAAGAGTCATTTGAGAACCTGAAACAATGTTCATCATGTAAAGAGACACTGTACTGTTCCAAAGTATGTCAAAACCAACATTGGACTAAACATAAGGAAAAATGCACTCACCTGAAAAGTGACTCTACCAGTGAAAGGTTTTCCTGCACAGAGGAAAATGCCCACTCCTTACCATCCCTAGCTCAAGGTTGCCACCCCCGTAAGGTCACCTCGCTAGTCGGCAGACAGTGCCTTATTGAGTGTCACCTGAATCGCCACCACCTCCAAGCTTTATGGGACACAGGCTCTCAGGTATCGGTCATTGATGAACGATGGAAAGAGGAATCTCTCCCAAACGCAAGGCTGAGAGATGTTTCAGAAATCCTGGACTCACCTGATGATCTAAGGTTGACTGCAGCAAATGGGACTGAAATGCCGTACCTGGGATGGATTGAAACAACTTTTCGTCTAGCCTCTGAAACTGACCAAACAAAGGAACTGATCATCCCAGTGCTGGTAATGAAAGGCTGTCACCTATCTCATCCCATCATAGGTTTCAATGTTATCGAGCACATCTTGACAATGACCGAAAAGACTAAACGATACAGTACAGTAAAAACAGCTTTCCCAAGCCTCAAAAGAAACAAGGTGAGAGCTTTTATACAGGCTGTTAGCGCAGAACAGACAGATGAATATGCAGTGAAAACCAAGAAAGAGAAGGTTGCTGTACCAAAACACAGTAGCATTCAGATTGAGTGCCGTGTAGCTTCCCAGCCTTTCAAAGATGACATGACAATGCTTTTCCAGCCAGACCTGAACCCGCAGTGGCCAGATGACCTTGAGTTCTTTGACACACTAGTCAGAGTCAGTAAAGGTGTTTTTCCAGTTATCCTGCTTGATGTCTCTAACCCCACTGACCACGACATTGCCCTGCTAGGACGCACAATCATCGGTACAGTACAAACCATTATGACTGTGTTACCTGCCCAAGTCTTTGAAAAAACTGTCACCTCAGCCACAGTGAATCACACCAGCGTTCGAACCCCATGTACTGCTACTGAACAGTGGGATCCACCAGTAGATTTAACTCACCTAACCGAAGAACAGAGAGGTTGTTAGGCAAATGCTTAGAGAAGAGTGTCACTCCTTCTCCAGATCAGACAATGACATTGGCTGCATTGAACGATTGAAAATGACTATTTCTCTAAAGGACTCTGAACCAGTAAAGCGCACATACATGTCAGTGCCCAGGCCACTGTATCAGGAGATGAAGGGTTACATTTATGACCTCATAGTCCAGGGCTGGGTTAGGAAGTCAAACTCTTCATATTCCTCACCTGTCGTGTGCGTTCGTAAGAAGGACGGACCCTCCGGTTGTGTATAGATTACAGAGATCTGAACAGAAAGACACATCCCGACCGCCAGCCCATCCCTCGGGTCCAAGACATCATGGACAGTTTAGGTGGTAATTCCTGGTTCTCCTCTTAGATCAGGGGAAAGCGTATCACCAGGGGTTCATCTCTGAAGAAAGCAGACCACTGACAGCATTTGTGACACCGTGGGGACTCTATGAGTGGATACGTATGCCATTCGGCCTCATGAACGCTCCTGCAGCTTTTCAGCGGTGTATGGAGGAGTGTTTGGAAGGGCTCCGGGATAACATCTGCATTCCTTATCTGACGACACGCTAGTTTTCAGTAAAACATTCAACAGCCATGTGAATGATGTGCGAAAAGTTTTGCAGCGTCTCAGAGAGTATGGCATTAAACTCAAACCAAGTAAGTGTGATCTCTTTAAACCCCAGGTCCGTTATTTGGGCAGAATAGTGTCTGCAGAGGGCAGCCGAGTTGACCCAGCCGATTTTGAAGCAGTAAGAGCATTGAAAGAAATCAGACCAGAGACTGTGGGCCAGCTCAGAAAAATGCTTGGTTTACTCACTTACTACAGACAGTACATCAAAGACTTTTCTAGGAGTGCCAGCTGCCTGTATGACCTCCTGAAAGCAGATTCAGAGAAATTACCTGACCACCCACGGAAAACAAAAACAAAGAAAGTAAGTCATGTGGTGCCCTCAAACAAGCCAATCCTGTGGACTGACCAGCATCAACAGGCACTTGAACAGCTGATTGAGTGTTTGCTTCACCCACCAGTTTTAGGTTTCCTGATTTCACTCAGCCATTTGTTGTACACACTGATGCGTCACACCAAGGCTTGGGAGCAGTTCTTTATCAAAAGCAAGAGGGGAAGCTTAGGGTCATTGCTTATGGCTCTCGAACCTTAACAGCAGCTGAGAAGAACTATCACTACCACTCGAGCAAGCTAGAATTTCTAGCTCTAAAATGGGCAATCACTGATAAGTTCCATGACTATTTGTACTATGCTCCCACCTTCACTGTATACAGCGATAACAACCCGCTCTGCTACATTCTGTCTACTGCAAACTGAACGCAACCACTTCCAGGTGGGTTGCAGACTTGGCTGATTTCCACTTTACAATAAAGTACAGGCCAGGCAGAGAGAACGGTGATGCAGATGCTTTGTCAAGGATGCCACTGGATGTAGAGTCACTGATGAGAGAATGTTCTGAGGAGCTTACCAGACACCATCGCCGCCACGATACAAGCAGTTGAGGTACAGAAAGAGGCTGTTGTACCTTGGTCATTTTCAGCTGCATCTATGTCAGTATCAGCTGAAGGTGAGACAACCACTGCAACAACCAGCTCGATCCCAAAAGATGGGATTAGAGAAGCACAAGAATCTGATCCAGTCATCCGTCCTGTGCTCAATTTCAAACTGTCGGGTTCCAAACCGCCAGTTAAAGAGCAAAAGAAATTCAGTCCAAAGACAAAAATGCCTATTCAGAGAATGGGACAAATTGACAATAGACAGTGATGGCATTTTGTACAGAATCACTACAGCCCGCAAGCAGTTAGTTCTACCAGAGCAGTACAAAGGTAAAGTGATGGAAGAGTTGCACAATAACATGGGACACCAAGGTACTGACCGCACTGTATCACTAGTACGTGACCGCTTCTTCTGGCCATATATGCAATCTGACATCGAGCACTATGTGACTAAAACTTGTAGCTGTGTCAAGCAGAAAAGGCCAGCCCATGCAACAAGAGCTCCTCTGACAAACATTGTGACAACACAGCCATTTGAACTGGTATGTATAGACTTCCTTCATCTCGACAGATGCAAAGGAGGATATGAGTACATCCTCGTGATTGTTGATCATTTTACACGTTTCACTCAAGCCTACGCCACCACATCAAAGTCAGGTAAAACTGCTGCAAATCTCATCTTCAATGATTTTGCCCTGAAGTTTGGGTTCCGTCCCGCATCCACCATGACCAAGGGGAGAATTTGAAAATCAGTTGTTCCATCAGTTAAAGAAACTCAGTGGCATGGCGGGGTCCAGGACAACACCCTATCACCCGATGGGAAACGGTCAAGCGGAACGCATGAACAGAACATTGTTGCAAATGTTAAAGACACTAACTGAGACACAAAAGTCAAATTGGAAGGAGTCTCTGAACAAACTGGTTTATGCCTATAACTGCACCCGTTGCGAAGTGACTGGCTATTCACCATTTTATCTTCTGTTTGGGAGATCACCCAGGCTTCCAGTTGATATGCTCTTTGGATTGTGCACAGAGGCAGGTTCCAGTAACCAGCGAGAATACGTGGAGAACTGGAAACGAGGGATGGAAGAAGCATACGCCATTGCAAATGAAAATGCTCAGAAAGCCGCTGAAAGAAGTAAGAAGTACTATGACACTAAAGTTAGGAGTTCAGTGTTACAGCCTGGCGAGCGAGTTCTGATTAAAAACCTGACACCAAGAGGAGGACCAGGAAAACTCCGTAACTATTGGGAAGATACAATTCACACAGTGGTGAGACAAATGGGTTCAGACCTGCCGATTTATGAATTGAGACCAGAAAAGGTTAGGGGACGCTCCAGGGTCCTGCACAGAAATCTGCTCATGTCCTGTGACCACTTACCTTTTGAGACACAACCAGAAATGACCAAAGTGGACAAAAGTCAGAAAACGAGGAGACACCAGCCTGCATCACAGACTCTAGATTCTGATGAAGACAGTGGGGATGAATATGACCTTCATCATGATCCGCTACAGGTTCCCACATCTCCTACAGTACCTGAGGAGAGGAATGCTGAACCAGCGAGAGAGTGGGAACACAGACCCCCAACAGTGAAACAGACAGTTGCAGTGCCAGTCCCTTATACACTACCAGCACAGCCTCTTGTTGAAAAGCGGCTGGAGGAGACAACAGTTAAAGACCTACCTGCTGAGGAGATTAACTTGCCTGCTGAAAATTTGCCTGATGATCGTCCACCAAGTGCCTTTCCTTCATATACTGATGCTGCTGAACCTGAGGAACCAGCCTACCAGCTGCCACAAAGAGAGAGACACCCTCCAAGACGTATCACCTATGATCAGCTTGGTATCCCTTCCTGCTACAGTATACAGCCACAGCCACAGTTGTTCCCTGTCTACTCTGCACCAGGACTGGTTCCATGGCTGCCATCACTACAGCAATGTTACTTTCAGCCACCTTACATGTATGGGCTTCAGCAAACATGAGGCTACAGAGTTGACATGTTTGACCATGGACTACTGTCAGATTTCACAGACTGTCAAAAGAGACAATTTACAGACTATGCATATAGATCATTAAAATTGATGGACTGTTGATCAATAGTATGAGAAAATACTGCTTATGTTATATAGCTGGTCAACAGATATGGACTGTGAATATAACTTGTTAGTTATATTTGAACTGTGACCCGTGACTTCTGCTCAAGTACTACCTTACAGAAGAGGATTTTCTAGGTCCAGTGCATACGAACTGTTGAAGAAGACAATGTTGGTAATGTTGGGACAACATTTATTTTGTCGGGGAGAGTGTGACAGGTTAAAGGACATATTCATAGCCTGTTATACATTGAAAAGTATTAGTAAGTTCATAGTATGTGAGGATCTTAAAACATCTAAGGTTAAAATATGCATTCAGTATTAGTTGATAGAGATTGATAACATTCATATAATTGTGTTAAAGTTCAAATCTGTCAAAGGGTGAATTGTGTGAGTAATGTGTAAACGTTATATTGATTACTTTATTTTGTGGTGCCTAAAAGTGTTAATCTGTGATCTACGAAATGCTTTTAATCTATGAGCCGGAGATCGATTGCTCTGGTCTCCACCCATATTCCTGGGGAAATTCGCGGTCTTTTTCTCATTGAACTAAATGTTGACTTGAGAATACAACACCGTATCACTCTCGTGATTATTTCTCCCCTGTTTTCAGGTATTTTATTGATGATAAAAATAGTCATTTAAATGTTATAACTAGCGAACATGTCAAGAGTGTTTAAGGTGTGTTTTAGTAACGTCTTGAGGAAGTTAGAGTTAAGTTTGAAGAGAGTAATATTAGCCCTGCTCGGTTGAAGTGAAGGATAGCATCGTACTGAGAGTAGCTGCCATTTTATGTCGATTGTGAATGAACGTGCGTGTTGTTAATAAGATATTTTGCTGTGTTATTTGTATAATGAGTTTTCTGTTATGTAATGTGTTACTTTTGTGAAATGATTGAACTAAATGTTGACTTGAGAATACAACACCGTATCACTCTCGTGATTATTTCTCCCCTGTTTTCAGGGGCGTAACAACTGCGGCTCCGTGGCGGATACAGGCAATGAGGCAGTGATCGCTGAGATCCTGGTTGAAGACAGCGGAGGTGTATTTGGAGGGCCAGTTGGTCAGGATGACGTCTATGAGGGTGCCCTTGTTTACAGAGTTAGGGTTGTACCTGGTGGGTTCCTTGATGATTTGAGTGAGATTGAGGGCATCTAGCTTACATTGTAGGACTGCCGGGGTGTTAAGCATATCCCAGTTTAGGTCACCTAACAGAACAAACTCTGAAGCTAGATGGGGGCGATCAATTCACAAATGGTGTCCAGGGCACAGCTGGGAGCTGAGGTGGCCGGTAGCAGGCGGCAACAGTGAGAGACTTATTTCTGGAGAGGGTAATTTTCAAAATTAGTAGTTCGAACTGTTTGGGTATGGACCTGGAAAGTATGACATTACTTTGCAGGCTATCTCTGCAGTAGACTGCAACTCCGCCCCCTTTGGTAGTTCTATCTTGACGGAAGATGTTATAGTTGGGTATGGAAATCTCTGAATTTTTGGTGGCCTTCCTGAGCCAGGATTCAGACACGGCAAGGACATCAGGGTTAGCAGAGTGTGTTAAAGCAGTGAGTAAAACAAACTTAGGGAGGAGGCTTCTGATGTTGACATGCATAAAACCAAGGCTTTTTCGATCACAGAAGTCAACAAATGAGGGTACCTGGGGACATGCAGGGCCTGGGTTTACCTCCACATCACCCGCGGAACAGAAAAGGAGTAGTATGAGGGTGCGGCTAAAGGCTATCAAAACTGGTCGCCTAGAGCGTTGGGGGCAGAGGGTAAGAGGAGCAGGTTTCTGGGCATGGTAGAATATATTCAGGGCATAATGCGCAGACAGGGGTATGGTGGGGTGCGGGTACAGCGGAGGTAAGCCCAGGCACTGGGTGATGATGAGACAGGTTGCATCTCTGGACATGCTGGTTGTAATGGGTGAGGTCACCGCATGTGTGGGAGGTGGGACAAAGGAGGTAACAGGGGTATGCAGAGCCGTGTTAGACTATAGCCGTGTTAGATATACTATAGCCGTGTTAGATGTAGCCATGTTAGATATACTATAGCCGTGTTAGATGTTGCGGTGTTAGATGTTGCCGTGTTAGATGTAGCCGTGTTAGATATACTATAGCCGTGTTAGATATACTATAGCCGTGTTAGATGTAGCCGTGTTAGATGTAGCCGTGTTAGATATACTATAGCCGTGTTAGATATACTATAGCCGTGTTAGATATAGCCGTGTTAGATGTAGCCGTGTTAGACGTAGCCGTGTTAGATGCAGCCGTGTTAGACGTAGCCGTGTTAGATATACTATAGCCGTGTTAGATATAGCCGTGTTAGACGTAGCCGTGTTAGACGTAGACGTAGCCGTGTTAGACGCAGCCGTGTTAGACGCAGCCGTGTTAGATGCAGCCGTGTTAGACGTAGCCGTGTTAGATGTAGCCGTGTTAGATATACTATAGCCGTGTTAGATATACTATAGCCGTGTTAGATATAGCCGTGTTAGATGTAGCCGTGTTAGACGTAGCCGTGTTAGATGCAGCCGTGTTAGACGTAGCCGTGTTAGATATACTATAGCCGTGTTAGATATAGCCGTCTTAGACGTAGCCGTGTTAGACGTAGCCGTGTTAGACGTAGCCGTGTTAGACGCAGCCGTGTTAGACGCAGCCGTGTTAGATGCAGCCGTGTTAGACGCAGCCGTGTTAGATGCAGCCGTGTTAGATATACTATAGCCGTGTTAGATATAGCCGTCTTAGACGTAGCCGTGTTAGACGCAGCCGTGTTAGACGCAGCCGTGTTAGATGCAGCCGTGTTAGACGTAGCCGTGTTAGATGTAGCCGTGTTAGATATACTATAGCCGTGTTAGAGCCGTGTTAGATGTAGCCGTGTTAGATGTAGCCGTGTTAGATATGCTATAGCCGTGAAGCGGTGATACAGCTGGACTGGATGCTCTCAATTGTCATCTGTAAAAGTTTATGAGGGGTTTAGATGCCAAGCCAAATTAATTCAGCCTCCTGAGGGTGAAGAGGCGCTGTTGCACTTTCTCCACACTGTCTATGTGGGTGGACCATATCAGTTTGTCAGCGATGTGTACGCCGAGGAACTTGAAGCTTTCCACCTTCTCCACTTTGGTCCCGTCAATGTGGATAGGGGGTGCTTCCTCTGCTGTTTCCTGAAGTACACGATCATCTCCTTTGTTTTTTTGACATTGAGTAAGAGGTTATTGTGTTGTCTGCAAACTTGATGATTGAGATGATGATTGAGGGCCCCAGCGAAGTGGACGTGTTGTTTCCTACCTTCACCACCTGGGGGCGGCCCAGGACTCATTTTCTACAAATGTATGTTTTTAAGAAATGTAACTACACTGGAATAATGTATGTTTTTACTCTGTCTTGTTCTTCAGATTCCATCCAGAAACAACATCTGGAAAGAAAAGATCACGTCACATCTTAACAGCTAAATGGTAAATAACATATTGATTGTTTCTGTAAGTGTTTAGTAAAGGCATTGAGGAAGATTGTTATGGAGGAGATTAAAAACAGCAGATAAATCAAACATGTGTATTAGTTATTAAAAATGATTAAATGAATGATATTGTTTATGGAAGTACATGGTGTTGGAAGTTTGCTAGCATGTTGCAAATGTTTGAAAGGTTATACAGTGCATTCGGAAAGTATTCAGACACCTTGACTTTTTCCCACATTTTGTTACGTTACAGCCTTATTCTAAAATGTATTAAATTGTTTGTTTTTTCTCATCAATCTACACACAATACCCCATAATGACAAAGCAAAAATAGGAATTTAGAAATCACAGAAATAACAAAAATCTCATTTACACAAGTATTCAGACCTTTTACTCAGTACTTTGTTGAAGCACCTTTGGCAGGGATTACAGCCTCGAGTCTTCTTGCTTGACTCACCTGTATTTGGGGAGTTCCTCCCATTCCATCTCTGTAGATCCACTGTCAGGTTGGATGGGGAGCGATGCTGCACAGATATTTTTGGGTCCCTCCAGAGCTGTTCGATCGGGTTCAAGTCTGTGCTCTGGCTGGGCCACTCAAGGACATTCAGAGACGAAGCCACTCCTGCATTGTCTTGGTTGTGGGCTTAGGGTCATTGTCCTGTGGGAAGGTGAACTTTCGCCCAAGTCTGAGGTCATAAGCGCTCTGGAGCAGGTTTTCACCAAGGATCTCTCTCTGTACTTTGCTCTGTTCATCTTTGCCCTGATCCTGACTATGCTCCCAGTCTCGCTGCTGAAAATACTCCCCACAGCTTGATGCTGTCACCACCATGCTTCACCGTAGGAATGGTACTAGGTTTCCTTAAGGCCTGACACTTGGCATTAAGGCCAAAGAGTTCAATTGTAATGACCGTTGGTGTTAGAAGGTGAGGACCAAGATGCAGCATGGTAAGTGTTCGTCATAATTATTTAATGAACACAGAAAACAAGCGAATTAAAGAAAACCGAAACAGTCCCGTATGGTGAAAACACTGAAATGGAAAATAACCACCCACAAACAAGAGTGGAAAAAAAGGCTAGCTAAGTATGGTTCTCAATCAGAGACAACAATTGACAGCTGCCTCTGATTGGGAACCATACCAGGCCAAAAGCAGAAATACAAAACATAGAACAAAAACATCGAATGCCCACCCCAACTCACGCCCTGACCAACCTAAAACAGAGACATAAAAAAGGAACTAAGGTCAGGACGTGACTGTACCCCCCCCAAAGGTGCGGACTCCGGCTGCAAAACCTAACCCCATAGGGGAGGGTCTGGGTGGGTATCTGTCCGCGGTGGCGGCTCTGGCGCGGGACGTGGGCCCCACTCCACCATAGTCTTGGCCCACTTAAGTGGTGCCCTTGGAGCGGCGACCCTCGCCACCGACCTCGGACTGGGGACCCTTGCAGCGGGCCCCGAATAGACAGGAGACTGGCCGCGCCGGAGTGAAGGGCGACTCTGGCAGCTTCTGACAGGAGGGAGACTCTGGAAGCGCTGGACAGGAGGGTGACCCTGGAAGCGCTGGACAGGAGGGAGACTCTGGAAGCGCTGGACAGGAGGGTGACCCTGGAAGTGCTGGACAGGAGGGAGACGCTGGAAGCGCTGGACAGGAGGGAGACTCTGGAAGCGCTGGACAGGAGGGAGACCCTGGAAGTGCTGGACAGGAGGGAGACTCCGAAAGCGCTGGACAGGCGGGAGCACCTGGAGGGAGGAGACGGAGAGACAGCCTGGTGCGTGGGGCTGCCACAGGAGGCCTGGTGCGTGGAGGAGGCACCGGATGGACCGGACCGTGGAGGCGCATTGGAGATCTCGAGCGCCAAGCCTGCACAACCTGTCCTTGCTGGATAATCCCTGTAGCCTGGCAAATGCGGTGGGGTGGAACAGACCGCACTGGGCTGTGCTGGCGAACCGGGGACACCGTGCGTAGTGCTGGTGCCATATAACCCGGGCCGAGGAGACGCACTGGAGACCAGATGCGCTGAGCCGACTTCATTGCTCCTGGCTCGATGCCCACTCTAGCCCGGCCGATACAAGGAGCTGCGATGTAGCATTGGGGACACCGTGCGCCTCACGGCATAACACGGTGCCTGCCCGGTCCACCTCTCGCCACGGTAAGAACGGGGAGTTGGCTCAGGCCTCGTACCTGACTTAACCACACTCCCCGTGTGCCATCCCCCAAGAAATGTTTGGGGCTGCCTCTCGGCCTTCCTTGCCAGCCGTGTTCCCTCAAAGCGCTGGCTCCCTTTACCTGCTGCCTCCGCTCTCCTGGCTAACTCCTCATAATAACGCCGCTCAGCTTTGGCTGCCTCCAGCTCTTCCCTGGGGCGGTGATTTTCCCAGCCTGTGCCCAGGGTCCCTTACCGTCCAAAATCCCCAAAAGTCCAGAACCCTCTGCTCCTGGTTACCACGCTGCTTGGTCCGGTTGTGGTGGGTGGTATATTATTTAATGAACACAGAAAACAAGCGAATAAAGGAAAACCGAAACAGTCCCGTGAAAACAATGAAACGGAAAATAACCACCCACAAACAAGAGTGGGAAAACAGGCTACCTAAGTATGGTTCTCAATCAGAGACAACGATTGACAGCTGCCTCTGATTGGGAACCATACCAGGTCAAAAGCAGAAATACAAAACATAGAACAAAAACATTGAATCCCCACCCCAACTCACGCCCTGACCAAACTAAAACAGAGACATAAAAAAGGAACTAAGGTCAGGACATGACATCAATCTTGGTTTCATCAGACCAGAGAATCTTGTTTCAAATCAAAAATCAAATCAAATCAAATGTATTTATGTAGCCCTTCGTACATCAGCTGATATCTCAAAGTGCTGTACAGAAACCCAGCCTAAAACCCCAAACAGCAAGCAATGCAGGTGTAGAAGCACGGTGGCTAGGAAAAACTCCCTAGAAAGGCCAAAACCTAGGAAGAAACCTAGAGAGGAACCAGGCTATGTGGGGTGGCCAGTCCTCTTCTGGCTGTGCCGGGTGGAGATTATAACAGAACATGGCCAAGATGTTCAAATGTTCATAAATGACTAGCATGGTCGAATAATAATAAGGCAGAACAGTTGAAACTGGAGCAGCAGCACGGCCAGGTGGACTGGGGACAGCAAGGAGTCATCATGTCAGGTAGTCCTGAGGCATGGTCCTAGGGCTCAGGTCCTCTGAGAGAGAAGAGAAAGAGAGAATTAGAGAGAGCACGCTTAAATTCACACAGGACACCGAATAGGACAGGAGCAATACTCCAGATATAACAAACTGACCCTAGCCCCCGACACATAAACTACTGCAGCATAAATACTGGAGGCTGAGACAGGAGGGGTCAGGAGACACTGTGGCCCCATCCGAGGACACCCCCGGACAGGGCCAAACAGGAAGGATATAACCCCACCCACTTTGCCAAAGCACAGCCCCCACACCACTAGAGGGATATCTTCAACCACCAACTTACCATCCTGAGACAAGGCTGAGTATAGCCCACAAAGATCTCTGCCACGGCACAACCCAAGGAGGGGGGGGGTGGGCGCCAACCCAGACAGGATGACCACATCAGTGAATCAACCCACTCAGGTGACGCACCCCCTCCAGGGACGGTATGAGAGAGCCCCAGTAAGCCAGTGACTCATCCCCTGTAACAGGGTTAGAGGCAGAGAATCCCAGTGGAAAGAGGGGAACCGGACAGGCAGAGACAGCAAGGGCGGTTCGTTGCTCCAGAGCCTTTCCGTTCACCTTCCCACTCCTGGGCCAGACTACATTCAATCATATGACCCACCGAAGAGACGAGTCTTCAGTAAAGACTTAAAGGTTGAGACCGAGTTTGCGTCTCTGACATGGGTAGGCAGACCGTTCCATAAAAATGGAGCTCTATAGGAGAAAGCCCTGCCTCCAGCTGTTTGCTTAGAAATTCTAGGGACAATTTGGAGGCCTGCGTCTTGTGACCGTAGCATATGTGTAGGTATGTACGGCAGGACCAAATCAGAGAGATAGGTAGGAGCAAGCCCATGTAATGCTTTGTAGGTTAGCAGTAAAACCTTGAAATCAGCCCTTGCTTTGACAGGAAGCCAGTGTAGGGAGGCTAGCACTGGAGTATTATGATCACATTTTTTGGTTCTAGTCAGGATTCTAGCAGCCGTTTTTAGCACTAACTGAAGTTTATTTAGTGCTTTATCCGGGTTTCTCATGGTCAGAGCCTTTAGGTGCCTTTTGGCAAACTCTAAGCGGGCCTTGTGCCTTTTACTGAGGAGTGGTTTCCGTCTGGCCACTACAATAATGGCCTGATTGGTGGATGGTCGTCCTTGTGGAAGGTTCTCCCACCTCTACAGAGGAACTTTAGAACTCTTGTCAGAGTTACCATCGGGTTCTTGGTCACCTCCCTGTCCAAGGCCCTTCTCCCCCGATTGTTCATGTAGAAACATCTCAAGGATGATCAATGGAAACAGGATGCACCTGAGCTTAATTTCGAGTCTAATAGCAAAGGAACTGAATACTTATGTAAATAAGGTATTTCGTTTTTTTTTTTTTTTACAAATTTGAATATATTTATAAAAACCTGTTTTCATTTTGTTACAATTGTGTATAGTGTGTAGATTGATGAGGAAAACAAATGATTTAATCAATTTAGAATAAGGCTGTAACGTAAATTAAAATGTGGAAAAAGCCAAGGAGTCTGAATAGTGAATTCACTGTATACTACTATACTAAACATGATACACATGGTATAATATGATAGTAATGAGGTCATACTTTCCAGGGAACGTGGAAGACATTCCTGAAAATCTGAAGGAGAAACTAAGGTCCTATGAACCTCAGGAGTAAAATAACCTGAAACAGGACTAAAACAGAGAAGTGACCTCGTCCCCCAGCCAATCCATGACCATTAACCTTGGACTGATAACACTGGACAGTCTTTGATTTGAAGTATCACAGAGAATTATCATGGAGCATCGATGAAACGGAGACAGACTTTGTCCTTCCAGGTCTAAACTGAGACAACAGTGAAATACTACTGTGTTGCATATATTATTGTTCTAAACTGACCCAGTCATCCATGGAGATCTACATTGGTGTTCCAATACAACATAATTGAACTCTTAACTGGTAATGTACATTGAAACCACATGGGTTCTCAATCAGACTACTGTGCATTACTGACTACATCACTGACTACATCACTGACTACATTACTGACTACATTACTGACTACATCACTGACTACATTACTGACTACATTACTGACTACATTACTGACTACATCACTGACTACATTACTGACTACATTACTGACTACATTACTGACTACATTACTGACTACATTACTGACTACATTACTGACTACATCACTGACTACATCACTGACTACATTACTGACTACATTACTGACTACATCACTGACTACATCACTGACTACATCACTGACTACATTACTGACTACATCACTGACTACATTACTGACTACATCACTGACTACATTACTGACTACATCACTGACTACATCACTGACAACATTACTGACAACATCACTGACTACATTACTGACTACATCACTGACTACATCACTGACTACATCACTGACTACATCACTGACTACATCACTGACTACATCACTGACTACATTACTGACAACATCACTGACTACATCACTGACTACATTACTGACTACATCACTGACTACATTACTGACAACATCACTGACTACATTACTGACTATGATCCTGATCATGACAACATGTCACATGTCAAAGGAGGAAGACAGATGCATCAACAGAGAACATTAAAAACTCATCATAATTTTATTTATTTTGATTAACTTGAATTTATTCAGGGTAGCCCAATTGAGACCAGGGTCTCAGTCCCAATGGTACCCCGAGTACAAACATTCTCACAGAAAGGAAGAACAATTAACATTACAAATAAACTTTCCTTGTTCAGAAGATATAATGGATGAACTGTCATTAACACAAAATCATTTATATTATAATTATTACAAACTGTTAATGCAGATGTATTTAAATATATGTTCTTGTAGTTTCTCTACTATTTATGTTCATAAATAAAAGTCTATACAATAATTAATACTCTGACTTTTTTCTATTGATTTCATTTTTTTTTCTTCTATTGATTTTTTCTGTTGATTTCAATACTTTTACTTTGGTGAGAAGATAGACTTTTTAGTCTATGACTGTTCCATCAGTAAGAGAGGTCTATGACTGTTCCATCAGTAAGAGAAGTCTATGACTGTTCCATCAGTAAGAGAAGTCTATGACTGTTCCATCAGTAAGAGAAGTATGACTGTTCCATCAGTAAGAGAGGTCTATGACTGTTCCATCAGTAAGAGAAGTCTATGACTGTTCCATCAGTAAGAGAAGTCTATGACTGTTCCATCAGTAAGAGAAGTCTATGACTGTTCCATCAGTAAGAGAAGTCTGACTGTTCCATCAGTAAGAGAAGTCTATGACTGTTCCATCAGTAAGAGAAGTCTATGACTGTTCCATCAGTAAGAGAGGTCTATGACTGTTCCATCAGTAAGAGAAGCCTATGACTGTTCCATCAGTAAGAGAAGTCTATGACTGTTCCATCAGTAAGAGAAGTCTATGACTGATCCATCAGTAAGAGAGGTCTATGACTGTTCCATCAGTAAGAGAGGTCTATGACTGTTCCATCAGTAAGAGAGGTCTATGACTGTTCCATCAGTAAGAGTTCCATCAGTAAGGTCTATGACTGTTTCAGTAAGAGGTCTAAGTCTATGACTGTTCCATCAGTAAGAGAAGTATATGACTGTTCCATCAGTAAGAGAAGTCTATGACTGTTCCATCAGTAAGAGAAGTCTATGACTGTTCCATCAGTAAGAGAGGTCTATGACTGTTCCATCAGTAAGAGAAGTCTATGACTGTTCCATCAGTAAGAGAAGTCTATGACTGTTCCACTGTTCCATCAGCAAGAGAGGTCTATGACTGTTCCATCAGTAAGAGAAGTCTATGACTGTTCCATCAGTAAGAGAAAGACTGTTCCAAGTCTATGACTGTTCCATCAGTGTTCCAGTAAGAGGTCTATGACTGTTCCATCAGTTCCATCAGAGAAGTCTATGACTGTTCCATCAGTAAGAGAAGTCTATGACTGTTCCATCAGTAACTGTTCCATCAGAGGTCTATGACTGTTCCATCAGTAAGAGAAGTCTATGACTGTTCCATCAGTAAGAGAAGTCTATGACTGTTCCATCAGTAAGAGAAGTCTATGACTGTTCCATCAGTAAGAGAAGTCTATGACTGTTCCATCAGTAAGAGAGGTCTATGACTGTTCCATCTATGACTGTTCCATCAGTTAAGAGAGGTCTATGACTGTTCCATCAGTATGACTGTTCCATCAGAGGTCTATGACTGTTCCATCAGTAAGAGAAGTCTATGACTGTTCCATCAGTAAGAGAGGTCTATGACTGTTCCATCAGTTCCAAGAGAAGTCTATGACTGTTCCATCAGTAAGATAAGTCTATGACTGTTCCATCAGTTAAGAGAAGTCTATGACTGTTCCATCAGTAAGAGAGGTCTATGACTGTTCCATCAGTATGACTGTTCCATCAGAGGTCTATGACTGTTCCATCAGTAAGAGAGGTCTATGACTGTTCCATCAGTAAGAGAAGTCTATGACTGTTCCATCAGTAAGAGAGGTCTATGACTGTTCCATCAGTAAGAGAAGTCTATGACTGTTCCATCAGTAAGAGAAGTCTATGACTGTTCCATCAGTAAGAGAAGTCTATGACTGTTCCATCAGTAAGAGAAGTCTATGACTGTTCCATCAGTAAGAGAGGTCTATGACTGTTCCATCAGTAAGAGAGGTCTATGACTGTTCCATCAGTAAGAGAAGTCTATGACTGTTCCATCAGTAAGAGAGGTCTATGACTGTTCCATCAGTAAGAAAGGTCTATGACTGTTCCATCAGTAAGAAAGGTCTATGACTGTTCCATCAGTAAGAAATGAGGATGCATTATATTCAATGAAGCAGTCGGAATCCTTGGTAAAAGTAGAAATTCATTATTTGGTCAATTGTCTTAAGTGAAGGAGGAAGGATGGATTTGAAAAAGTATGTATTTAAAACATTTGGATAGCCAAAGATTGTCTATTATATTAACAAGATCGACATGTGACCGCTCTAACAATGGAAATGCATGTCCTTTAAAGATGAAAGGCAGATGGGCGGGGGCAGATAGTGTGTGAACAACCGGCCATAGAGATAGATAGAGGACCCATCTTTGTATTCTGTGCCTTTATGGTGTCTGTGACAGCATTGCCAGCGCCATTGAGGCCATCTCCATTTTAAAGTAGTCCATTTTTCTTCTTCAGCTGATTGCTCCCAACTCATAGGAATCCCCACCCAGTTGACCAATTTAAAATGGCGGAAGCCCTCAATGGCAATGTCCATGATAAAATGGGTTATATGCCATTGTCTCGTATCTTGTAAAGGGTAATGGGATAGATAAAAGTCTGGCTACAATGGGCTGCCATAACATTCTAAAATATTACCCAGGTGACATCTACTGAACCCCATTTCTGCTTCAAAACTGTCTGAATTAATGTAAAACAATAAATGGTAACAATGTTGTAATTTTGGTGAGGAAGTGTTAGTCATCCCATTTTACATCTAGCTAAGGATTATTGTGCTGAGGTACACTACCGTTCAAACGTTTGGGGTCACTTAGTTGTAGTTGAAAGAAAAGCACATTTTTTGTCCATTAAAATAACATCAAATTGATCAGAAATACAGTGTAGACATTGATAATGTTGTAAATGACTATTGTATCTGGAAAAGTCAGATTTTATTATGGAATTTCTACATAGGCGTACAGAGGACCATTATCAGCAACCATCACTCCTGTGTTCCAATGACACGTTGTGTTAGCTAATCCAAGTTTATCATTTTAAAAGGCTAAGTGATCATTAGAAAACCCTTTTGCAATTATGTTAGCACAGCTGACAACTGTTGTTCTCATTAAAGAAGCAATACAACTTCTTTAGACTGGTTGAGTATCTGCAGCATCAGCATTTGAGGCTTCAATTACAGGCTTAAAATGGACAGAAAGAAAGTACTTTCTTCTGAAACTTGTCAGTCTATTCTTGTTCTGAAAAATGAAGACTATTCCATGTGAGAAATTGCCAAGAAACTGAAGATCACGTACAAAGCTGTGTACTACTTCCTTCACTGAACTGCTCAAACTGTCTCTAACCAGAATAGAAAGAGGAGTGGGAGGCTCCGGTGCACAACTGAGCAAGAGGACAAGTACATTAGTGTGTCTAGTTTGAGAAACAGATGCCCCACAAGTCCTCAACTGGCAGCTTCATTAAATAGTACCCGCAAAACACCAGTCTCAATGTCAATAGTGAAGAGACGACTCCGGGATGCTGGCCTTCTAGGCAGAGTTGCAAAGAAAAAGCCATATCTCAGACTGGCCAATAAAAAGAAAAGATTAAGATGGGCAAAAGAACACAGACACTGGACAGAGGAACTCTGCCTAGAAGGCCAGCATCCCGGAGTCGCCTCTTCACTGTTGACGTTGACGTTGAGACTGGACAGAGGAACTCTGCCTAGAAGGCCAGCATCCCGGAGTCGCCTCTTCACTGTTGACGTTGACGTTGAGACTGGACAGAGGAACTCTGCCTAGAAGGCCAGCATCCCGGAGTCGCCTCTTCACTGTTGACGTTGAGACTGGACAGAGGAACTCTGCCTAGAAGGCCAGCATCCCGGAGTCGCCTATTCACTGTTGACGTTGAGACTGGACAGAGGAACTCTGCCTAGAAGGCCAGCATCCCGGAGTCGCCTCTTCACTGTTGACGTTGAGACTGGACAGAGGAACTCTGCCTAGAAGGCCAGCATCCCGGAGTCGCCTCTTCACTGTTGACGTTGAGACTGGACAGAGGAACTCTGCCTAGAAGGCCAGCATCCCGGAGTCGCCTCTTCACTGTTGACGTTGACGTTGAGACTGGACAGAGGAACTCTGCCTAGAAGGCCAGCATCCCGGAGTCGCCTCTTCACTGTTGACGTTGACGTTGAGACTGGACAGAGGAACTCTGCCTAGAAGGCCAGCATCCCGGAGTCACCTCTTCACTGTTGACGTTGAGACTGGACAGAGGAACTCTGCCTAGGCCAGCATCCCGGAGTCACCTCTTCACTGTTGACGTTGAGACTGGACAGAGGAACTCTGCCTAGGCCAGCATCCCGGAGTCACCTCTTCACTGTTGACGTTGAGACTGGACAGAGGAACTCTGCCTAGAAGGCCAGCATCCCGGAGTCGCCTCTTCACTGTTGACGTTGAGACTGGACAAAGGAACTCTGCCTAGAAGGCCAGCATCCCGGAGTCTCCTCTTCACTGTTGACGTTGAGACTGGACAGAGGAACTCTGCCTAGAAGGCCAGCATCCCGGAGTCGCCTCTTCACTGTTGACGTTGAGACTGGACAGAGGAACTCTGCCTAGAAGGCCAGCATCCCGGAGTCGCCTCTTCACTGTCGGAAAGTCGTCGCTCTAGAAAGATGCTTGAGTTTCCAACTTGGAATTAGGATCACATTCAAAATGTTTTTTTTTCTCCCAGTTAGGTGTTTATTTCTGTCGGCGCAACCGATTCCGACAACATATCCAGAGAGAGCCATGTTTCAGTGAAACAGAGAATGTTCCAATGTCTGATGTCTCTCTGGAAGGCAACCCTTGCTCGGATTTCATCTACTTTGTTGTCAAGAGACTGGACATTGGCGAGTAGTGTGCTAGGGAGCGGAGGGCGATGTGCACGTCTACGGAACCTGACCAGGAGGCTGCTCCATCTGCCCCGCCGTTGTCTTGGGTCGGCTTCTGGGATTAGATCCATTGTCCTGGGTAGTGGTCCAAACAGAGGATCCGCTTCGGGAAAGTCGTATTCCTGGTCGTAATATTGGTAAATTGACGTTGCTCTTATATCCAATAGTTCTTCCCGGCTGTATGTAATAAGACTTCATATTTTCTGAGATAACAATGTAAGAAATAATACATAAAAAAAACGAAATACTGCATAGTCTCCTGAGGACTCGAAGCGAGACGACCATCTCTGTCGGCGCCATAGTTATATAACAGAAAGGTTGACTTCTTATTTTAAAAGGCCTTGAGTAAAATAACTAGTAAGATAGATAACTATTTAAGGTTAGGATTTGAAACCATCCAGTCCTATGATTAAACAAGGCGTTATTTGTTTCTGGCAACAACGTTACCTGATATTACAGTTAATTGTATTTAATTTTGCACGCCCAATTTTTCAGTTTTTGATTTGTTAAAAAAGTTTGAAATATCCAATAAATGTCATTCCACTTCATGATTGTGTCCCACTTGTTGTTGATTCTTCACAAAAAAATACAGTTTTATATCTTTATGTTTGAAGCCTGAAATGTGGTAAAAGGTCGCAAAGTTCAAGGGGGCCGAATACTTTCGCAAGGCACTGTATAAATATATATATATACAGTTGAAGTCGGAAGTTTGCATACACCTTAGCCAAATACATTTAAACTAAGTTTTTCACAATTCCTGACATTTAATCCTAGTAAAAAATCCCTGTCTTAGGTCGGTTAGGATCACCACTTTATTTTAAGAATGTGAAATGTCAGAATAATAGTAGAGAGAATGATTTTCAGCTTTTATTTCTTTCATCACATTCCCAGTGGGTCAGAAGTTTACATACACTCAATTAGTATTTGGTAGCATTGCCTTTAAATTGTTTAACTTGGGTCAAACGTTTCAGGTAGGCTTCCACAAGCTTCCCACAATAAGTTGGGTGAATTTTGGCCCATTCCTCCTGACAGAGCTGGTGTAACTGAGTCAGGTTTGTAGGCTCCTTGCTCGCACACGCTTTTTCAGTTCTGCCCACACATTTTCTATAGGATTGAGGTCGGGGCTCTGTGATGGCCACTCCAACACCTTGACTTTGTTGTCCTTAAGCCATTTTGCTACAACTTTGGAAGTATGCTTGGGGTCATTGTCCATTTGGAAGACCCATTTGTGAACAAGCTTTAACTTCCTGACTGATATCTTGAGATTTTTCTTCAATATATCCACATAATTTTCCCACTTCATGATGCCATCTATTTTGTGAAGTGCACCAGTCCCTCCTGCAGCAAAGCACCCCCACAACATGATGCTGCCATCCCCGTGCTTCACGGTTGGGATGGTGTTCTTCGGCTTGCAAGCCTCCCCCTTTTGCCTCCAACGATGGTCATTATGGCCAAACAGTTCTATATTTGTTTCATCAGACCAGAGGACATTTCTCCAAAAAGTACGATCTTTGTCCCCATGTGCAGTTGAAAACTATAGTCTGGCTTCTTTTATGGTGGTTTTGGAGCAGTGGCTTCTTCCTTGCTGAGTGGCCTTTCAGGTTATGTCGATATAGGACTCGTTTTACTGTGGATATAGATACTTTTGTACCTGTTTCCTCCAGTATCTTCACAAGGTCCTTTGCTGTTGTTCTGGGATTGATTTGCACTTTTTGCACCAAAGTAAGTTAATCTCTAGGAGGGAGAACACGTCTCTTCCTGAGCGGTATGACGGCTTGCATGGTCCCATGGTGTTTATACTTGCGTACTATTGTTTGTACAGATGAACGTTGTACCTTCAGGCGTTTGTAAATTGCTCCTAAGGATGAACCAGACTTGTGGAGGTCTATTGTTTTTTCTGATGTCTTGGCTGATTTCTTATGATTTTCCCATGATGTCAAGCAAAGAGGCACTGAGTTTGAAGGTTGGCCTTGAAATACATCCATAGGTACACCTCCAATTCAAATCAAATCAAATGTATTTATATAACCCTTCTTACATCAGCTGATATCTCAACGTGCTGTACAGAAACCCAGCCTAAAACCCCAAACATCAAGCAATGCAGGTGTAGAAGCACGGTGGCTAGGAAAAACTCCCTAGAAATGCCAAAACCTAGGAAGAAACCTAGAGAGGAACCAGGCTACGAGGGGTGGCCAGTCCTCTTCTGGCTGTGCCGGGTGGAGATTATAACAGAACATGGCCAAGATGTTCAAACGTTCATAAATGACCAGCATGGTCAAATAATAATAATCACAGTAGTTGTTGAGGGTGCAGCAAGTCAGCACCTCAGGAGTAAATGTCAGTTTGCTTTTCATTGCCGATCATTAAGAGTCTCTCTACCGCTCCTGCTGTCTCTAGAGTTGAAAACAGCAGGTCTGCGACTGGTAGCACATCCGGTGAACAGGTCAATTGACTCAAATTTTGTAAATTAGCCTAGCAGAAGCTTCTAAAGCCATGCTTTTCTGGAATTTTCCAAGCTGTTTAAAGGCACAGTCAACTCAGTGTATGTACATTTCTGACCAACTGGGATTGTGATACAGTGAATTGTAAGTGAAATATTCGGTCTGTAAGCAATTGTTGGAAAAAATACTTGTCATGCACAAAGTAGATGTCCTAACCGACTTGCCAGAACTCTAGTTTGTTAAAACAAGAAATTTGTGAAGTGGTTGAAAAACGAGTTTTAATGACTCCAAACTAAGTGTATGTAAACTTCTGACTTCAACTATATATATATATACAGTATATATGCAAATACTCTCATGGTCATCAATGAGCAGGACAAACTGCACTGGTGGAAGAACACCCACAGATCGGGCATGCACACTGACTGGCCTCAGTTCCAGGTGAAAAACAGACACATATATATATATATAATTTAGCTATTTGATTTTGAATTGTAGGACCCCTTTGGGTATCAAATAAATATTTACATTTTGGGGGGGATAAATATTGATTTTGGCCATTACTACTAAAGCCCATAGAAACGCATTGAAAAACACATTCAATGGCAAAAAGGACAGTGAAAAAATACATCCTAAGAAACAAGGTTTTGAAGTGTCTGTCCTATATCTAAGAGGTATAAAAACTCAGGAAATACTTGGTATTTTTTACACATACAAAACAAATCACAGTGTGTGGACACCCTTCAAACTCTATTTCAGCCACACTGTAGCTGACAGGTGTATAACAGGCATTCATATGGAGCATTAACACTTCCCAGAAGAGTGGAGGCTGTTATAGCAGCAAAGGCAGGACCAACTCCATATTAATGCCCATGATTTTGGAATGAGATGTTCGACGAGCAGGTGTCCATATACTTTTAGTCACGTAGTGTATTTAAACTGTTGGGTTCTGAGAATATGAACTCTACTTATTCATGTCACTGATAGAGTGCTGAGGTTTAGAGGGTCTACACCAGAAGTTAATAGTTATAGCAGGAAGGTATACAGTAGAGGGTCTACACCAGAAGTTAATAGTTATAGGAGGAAGGTATACAGAAGTTAATAGTTATAGGAGGAAGGTATACAGTAGAGGGTCTACACTAGAAGTTAATAGTTATAGGAGGAAGGTATACAGTAGAGGGTCTACACCAGAAGTTAATAGTTATAGGAGGAAGGTATATAGTGGAGGGGAGTTATAGGAGGAAGGTATACAGTAGAGGGTCTAGAAGTTAATAGTTATAGGAGGAAGGTATACAGTAGGGTCTACACCAGAAGTTAATAGTTATAGGAGGGTCTACAGAAGTTAATAGTTATAGGAGGAAGGTATACAGTAGAGGGTCTACACCAGAAGTTAATAGTTATAGGAGGAAGGTATATAGTGGAGGGTCTACACCAGAAGTTAATAGTTATAGGAGGAAGGTATATAGTGTGCAACTACACTTGGGATGGGCCGAGTGCAGGGAAGTGATTACATGTGTCAGGCATTGATAAGGGGAGAGAGCAATGGATTAGTGATGTAGGGGGGTTGAGGTCAGGTCACCTTAAGGGAGAAATACAAGTTTATGGCCCGTATCACTAGTGTCCTGCCTAGCAGTAAAGAACAATGTTTGTACAGATGGGTAGGAGGAGACTCAGTCTATGAGGAACGGTTAAATATCAGTGCTTGTGTGAAAATGTTTTTGACTGAATGCAGCTGTATTGAGCCTCTGGGCAGAATAAACTTGGTCAAGCTTTCATCGTGTCCGTGGAGTTTTTTACTCTGAGGATTAGAACCTAACAAGGCATAGCAGATTGGAAACTTTGTCCTCTGTTACATTGCACAGCTCAAAAATGTGTGATACCTTTGCTATGCTAAAAGTCGTTAATGAACAATTGGCCATAGTGTTCAGAGCAGATGGCTTCTTCTTAACCAGAGATGAGGCTACAGTGGTAAGAAATGTGATAAATAATGTACAGCCTTTGCCTAGTCATAACATAAAACATCATCAATATCAAGGCCAATACTACAGGATTTTACCTTATGGGGAGTTTTCATCAATATCCAGGCCAATACTACAGTATTTTACCTTATGGGGAGTTTTCATCAATATCCAGGCCAATACTACAGGATTTTACCTTATGGGGAGTTTTCATCAATATCAAAGCCAATACTACAGTATTTTACCTTACGGGGAGTTTTCATCAATATCAAGGCCAATACTACAGGATTTTACCTTATGGGGAGTTTTCATCAATATCCAGGCCAATACTACAGGATTTTACCTTACGGGGAGTTTTCATCAATATCCAGGCCAATACTACAGTATTTTACCTTATGGGGAGTTTTCATCAATATCCAGGCCAATACTACAGGATTTTACCTTATGGGGAGTTTTCATCAATATCAAAGCCAATACTACAGTATTTTACCTTACGGGGAGTTTTCATCAATATCAAGGCCAATACTACAGGATTTTACCTTATGGGGAGTTTTCATCAATATCCAGGCCAATACTACAGGATTTTACCTTACGGGGAGTTTTCATCAATATCAAGGCCAATACTACAGGATTTTACCTTATGGGGCTGTTTGATTTGAATTTGTTTAATCGGAGCCAGATTCAAGCTTGATCAACATCATCACAGTTTAGTACACGAGACCAATACAAAATTCCAAGGACCTCTACAAAACATTATTTTGAGTATTTTGTCATAGACAGTACCTTCATGTATATATTACCTGGCTCTAGAAGCATTTTGGATTTCTCACTAAAACCAATATTTAAGACTCCTGACTGACATATGTTTGCTTAGTCTGATACAATAATCAAATCCAAAGTTGATTTTCTGTCATTACACACCCGGGTTGGCTCAACAATCAGTTGTTTTAGTCCAAATAACTGATTAAAGTCATACAGGGCATTTACTAGTGTACTTCTCTGGGGTGGTAACTGCATATTTGTATTAAAATCGCCAAGCAGAATACATTCTCTATAAACAAATACATTGTGATCACAGCAATTCGATTCAAGTAAATTATGGAAATGCTTATGTTTAGGAGGCCGATAGCCGACATCAACAAGGACGATATTCAGGAAGAGGTGTTTCTACCCATGCGACCTCAAGACCATCCATTTTCAGATCTGAACGAGGGTTAAATTGCACATCATTCCTTGTACAAACACACATTTTTTTTTTTTATATATACATTTTTTATTAATAACAAATCAATACATAAAGCACATGAGGGAACACAAGCATACATAGATTACAAACAATGGACAATCTACTAGGGGCGGGGCTGGGGGTGGGGCTGGGGGTGGGGCTAGGGGGTACAATATCACATTACAATTACACAAGGACCTTAAGGGACATTGCTTTGGCAATGTTAACACATGTTTCCCATGCCAATAAAGCCCTTGAATTGAATTGACATGCATATACTTACAATTCTAACAGCTTTTAGTGTTAGTAGAGCATTTAACCATCTTAAAATACAGTTCAATTTCTTTTTGTAGGGTACGAAAATGTGGTTTTCTGTTTGTAAATTTACATTTGTGTATATGAAATTTGGTCAAAAGAATAATGAAATTAATTACATAAAAATGATTCCGCTTATTTCTATTGTATGTAAAGAATCCAAACAGTACATCTCTCCACAATAGTGTAAAATCTTCATAAATGTGTTCAATTATAAACCTACTTATGTCTTGCCACAGTTTTCTTACATGCATACAATGCCAAAAAAAGATGCAAAACTGTTTCTGGGTGGTCATTACAAAAGGAGCAATTTGAGTTGATGTTTTCCTTAAACTTCTTCATATAGTGGTTGGCAGGATAATATTTATGAATAATTCTAAAGGAAACTTCCTTAATTTTGTTAACAAGTAGGTATGTGTGTGGCAACATCCAAACTTTTTCCAAACAGATATTATCAATAAATCCATTCCAATAAGGCATGACATAAGGTATAGATACAACATCCTGCTGAAACAAGGATTGTATCGCTCTGTTGTTGAATGGACCAAAAGAGAAACAAATCTTTCCTACTGATGAGTCAACAGGGTCAATAGAAGGTAGGCTCTGAGGGTCAGGTCTTGACATGTTCCTGAATAACATAGCAACACCTGAGGGAATGGCATCTAAAACAATTGCAAAATCTTTAGGTGTTACAGGGACCTTGTAAAGTGATAAGAATTCTTTATAACTGAGTAAAAGACCCTCTGCATTTACCAGTTGGCTCACCAATATGATATTATTTTGGAACCAATATTCTAAAAACAGAGAGGTATTTTTATACAATATATCCCGACTATTACATATATAATATCTGTGTGGAGAAAAAGTGTGTTTATAAATTAAGGACCATGACAAGAAAACCTGCCGATGAAAAGCAGAAAGTTTCACTGGAACTTTGTCAATATTATAATTGCAAAACAACATGAAGTTAAGGCCACTAAAAGTAGAGAAGATATGATGAGGAATACAATTCCAGATAGAAGTGGGTCTTCTTAGGAATTGTTATATCCAATTGATCTTGAAAGTATTATTTAAAGTAGTAGTAAAGTCCAGAAAATTCAGTCCACCATTCTCATAAGTGTTCATTAAAACAGTTTTCCTAATGTAATGGGTACGGTTTCTCCAAAGAAAGTTGAAAAGCATCTGGTCTATCTCCTTGCTTATTTTACGGTCAAGATATAAAGATAGAGCACCATATGTTAGTCTAGAGATACCTTCAGCCTTGGTTATTAGGACTCTACCTTTTAAAGATAAGTCCCTCTGTAGCCATTGATTTAGTTTCTTCTGGTTTTTTTTAATAAGAGGGTTCAAATTTAGTAAGCCTCTAGACTTTGTACAAACACACACGCCGCCACCGTTTCGGTCAATTCTATGAATGCTATAACCCGGTATCTAATCTGTTCCATATAACCCTTTACATTAGTAATGGATAATAGGAGAATAACAAGTGGGCGTGATGGTGATTTATTCATCTTCCCCATTAGAAGATTATTATCATTAGTTGATTTTTTTTATTGTTTTGTTATTATTATACAGAAATGATAAAACACGAATGACAGCCTCTCGTTGACCAAACGTAATTGAAACAGGCAGTTTGACAGGCGGCTAAAAAATCCAGTCAACTCGAAGGACCGCAAAATATAAACGTCAGAGTTTACGTTCTGCCAGCGGTGGGCGGAAGCTGCGGAACTTCATACCGCTCTTAGCCTGCGTTTTCCAAGTACTGGAGTTTTGGTATTTCTTTACACACTACCTTATGTATCATTCTTAAACATTACATTGATAGAAACTACGGCAACTCTCAAACAACACTAGTAGTAGCTAGGTCTTTCCCCAACAGGCTAGTTATGTTTGCTAGTTAGCCTGTATCGTTGGTCTGTTTGCTCACCCTGTTGCAGCTCTGACTTCTCTTCAGCTTTGCTTTAGATACGTTGGCAACCAGAATAAAGCCTACCGGTTGATTGAGCTACTATATTTATTTCCTAGTTTTCTTAATTATACAGAGAACCTTTATCCAAATAAGGCCTATGTACGATGATTATACACACCCCTATCATCCCCGTGTTTTCCTAGCTTTACCCTGCCACCACTATGTTAGTTACACAAACCCCCTGCATGGAGCGCAAACTCAGCTGTGTAATCCCCTATTATTTAGAGATGTGGATTGTATATGGCTCTGTGTGTGTGTGTGTATGTATGTATATATATATATATATACAGAGAACCTTTATATATACACACAGTGCTTTGTCCTTGAGCATGCTTTTGCGGCACAGTCGATAGCGCGCCTCGGGCTAGAAGGTCGAGGGTTCGAGACCTGCTCCCTGCTGTTTCATTACATTGGTGTCAGAAGTGGGATCGGACCTCGCATCCACGACAGTGCGTGTGCTTTGCCGGTGAGCGCGTTCCTGTAAGACGTAGAGTCGCAAGCTAGCGCGAGGACGCGCTCTTTGAATTTGAATTTAGCCCCGTTGTGTTTAATCCACTACGGTAGTTTTGAACTACCGTTCAAAAGTTTGGGGTCACTTAGAAATGTCATTTAAAAAAAAGAAAACATTTTGTCCATTAAAATAATATCAAATTGATCAGAAATTCAGTGTAGACATTGTTAATGTTGTAAATGACTATTGTAGCTGGAAAAGGCAGATTTTTAAAATGGAATATCTACATAGGCGTACAGAGGCCCATTATCAGCAACCATCACACCTGTGTTCCAATGGCACATTGTGTTAGCTAATCCAAATGTATAATTTTAAAAGGCTAATTGATCATTAGAAAACCCTTTTGCAATTATGTTAGAACAGCTGAAAACTTATTATGATTAAAGAGGCAATAAAACGGGCCTTTAGACTAGTTGAGTATCTGGAGCATCAGCATTTGTGGGTTCGATTACTACAAATGCTGATGCTCCAGATACTCAACTAATTGAATAGGATCTCTATGTGCATGGATTTATCTCTATCAATAATGGTGTATGTATACAGTACATAGGTACCTGGTATCATGGCGACCAGACGGGCTCTGAAGGCAGTGCTGATTGACCTGAGTGGAACCCTCCATGTAGAAGACACAGCCGTGCCTGGAGCACAGGACGCCCTCCACAGGTCAGTTTGCCCAGAGCCCTGTTATCCTTGTTATTCAGTACTCACCCAGCCACTTTGTCCTAAGTTGCTCACACAACCCTCTGGTTACATCTGAAAGTAAGAAGTCACAAATACATCTAAGATTTTCTTTCTGCACCATGCCTCAGTCCCCATATTCAGTACTCACCCAGTCCTCAATTCTGTGAGTTTCTTCTGAAGTCACACGGTCTCTATGTTTGGGGTTTATACACTAGGTTGCGTCAGTCCTCTGTAGCGGTGAAGTTTGTGACCAACACCACTAAGGAGTGTAAGAGGAACCTTGTGGAGCGTCTCCACAGTCTGAACTTTGACATCCAGGACCAGGAGATCTTCACGTCCCTGACAGCAGCCAGGAGCCTCGTGGAGCAGAGACAACTACGCCCCCTACTGCTGGTGGCGGACAGTGCACTGGAGGACTTCTCAGGTGAGAGCCAGGGCTAGATGAGGCAGAGCAGATTGCAAACTAACTTACATTTAGCATCCCAATGGAGCTGTATGGACCCTGGTCAGAAGTAGTGCACTGTATAGGGCATATGGTGCCATTTGAGATGCGGGTGTAGCTTTAACTCTATAAAGCGTCTTCTATCCATGTTGTGCTGCAGGTATGGAGACATCCGAACCCAACGCTGTGGTGATAGGCTTAGCTCCAGACCACTTCAACTACCAGACGCTCAACAAAGCATTCAGGTAAATCGCTGAGTCAGTCCTCATACTGTAACCCCCCCTGTTATTGTAATGGTGAAAGGTTAACATTAGAGGACGACCGATCATGATTTTTCAACGCCGATACCGATTATTGGAGGACAAAAATAGCCGATACCGATTATTGGAGGACAAAAATAGCCGATACCGATTAATCGGCCGATTGAAAAGTAAATAAATAATAATAATAATACATTTATAAAAAATATTAATAAAAAAGTATTTATATACACACACACATTTTTGTAATAATGACAATTGCAACAATTCTCAATGAACACTTTTATTTTAACTTAAAATTATACATTTTATGGGTTTTTGGATGTTTGTTCTTAAGGTGATTCCACAGGTTGGTGGTATTTTTTGATTTAGCCGTTGCTGACCCCATGCTTACATCTTTATCACAAATAAGACACCTTGCTTTCCCTGGTGCCAATTCCATGTAATAGTCTGGTGTTCTGCTTTTCTCTGCCATCTGTAACACACACACACACACACACACATACACACACACACACACAGAAACAGCTCTGAAGTGACAATGATACTGAAGAGTCTGCTTAGGAGACAAATACTCTCAACTGTTTGAATAAAAATAGAGTTTAATTGACCTGTGATGAATGTTGAAAACATAATTTCTATATGCAGGAAATCCTTTTTTAATAATGGGCATGGTAAGAATTGACTACCAAAGTGCGAGTCATAATTCCCATGACACCTTCTAGCAAAATCTGAAAAGCGGTTCCTTCATTCATTTATTCCATGGGATATTTTTATGTTCACTTAAAATAAGGTCTGTGTTTCATGTAGGCTTACACCACCTTGCCAATTTCATAACTGTGTAGATAGCCATAGGACAAGGTAACTCTGATCAATATTGTCTAAATATAAGCGAAGATTAAAAAAAATTGTAGAGTGGATTTATGAAAATATGTTGACAAACGTTACCTTATCCTAGTGAGATATACACGGGTATCAAAATGCCGAGGCGGTTTAAGCACGAAACACAGACCTTATCTGAAGAAGATCAAGACATTCTCTATGGAAGACATGAACGGTAAAATAATGAAGGAACCCCTTTCAAGTTCAGCCGCAAGTTATTACAGGAATTATAACGCGTCGACTATTTCTCTCTAAACCATATACCTTTGACTATTACAAGCCTGCTGCTGCCTACCACCCCTCAGTCAGACTGCTCTATCAAATATCAAATCATAGACTTAACTATAAACACACAGAAATACGAGCCTTAGGTCAAATCCGGAAACTATCACCTCGAAAACAAAACGTTTATTCCGTTCCGTATTTTATATAACGGGTGGCATCCATGAGTCTAAATATTCCTGTTACATTGCACAACCTTCAATGTCATAATTACGTAAAATTCGGGCCAATTAGTTCGCAAAGAGCCAGGCGGCTCAAACTGTTGAATATACAAATCAAATCAAATGTATTTATATAGCCCTTCGTACATCAGCTGATATCTCAAAGTGCTGTACAGAAACCCAGCCTAAAACCCCAAACAGCAAGCAATGCAGGTGTAGAAGCACGGTGGCTAGGAAAAACTCCCTAGAAAGGCCAAAACCTAGGAAGAAACCTAGAGAGGAACCAGGCTATGTGGGGTGGCCAGTCCTCTTCTGGCTGTGCCGGGTGGAGATTATAACAGAACATGGCCAAGATGTTCAAATGTTCATAAATGACCAGCATGGTTGAATAATAATAAGGCAGAACAGTTGAAACTGGAGCAGCAGCACGGCCAGGTGGACTGGGGACAGCAAGGAGTCATCACGTCAGGTAGTCCTGGGACATGGTCCTAGGGCTCAGGTCAGTTGAAACTGGAACAGCAGCATGGCCAGGTGGACTGGGGACAGCAAGGAGTCATCATGTCAGATGGTCCTAGGGCTCAGGTCCTCCGAGAGAGAGAAAGAAAGAGAGAAGGAGAGAATTAGAGAACGCACACTTAGATTCACACAGGACACCGAATAGGACAGGAGAAGTACTCCAGATATAACAAACTGACCCTAGCCCCCCGACACAAACTACTGCAGCATAAATACTGGAGGCTGAGACAGAATATACCCTGACTCTGCGTGCAATGAACGCAAGAGAAGTGACACAATTTCACCTGGTTAATATTGCCTGCTAACCTGGATTTCTTTTAGCTAAATATGCAGGTTTAAAAATATATACTTGTGTATTGATTTTAAGAAAGGCATTGATGTTTATGGTTAAGTACACGTTGGAGCAACGACAGTCGTTGATTGATTGTTTTTTATGAGATAAGTTTAATGCGAGCTAGCAACTTACCTTGGCTTAATGCATTCGCGTAACAGGCAGGCTCCTCGTGGAGTGCAATGTAATCAGGTGGTTAGAGCATTGGACTAGTTAACTGTAAGGTTGCAAGATTGGATCCCCCGAGCTGACAAGGTAAAAATCTGTCGTTCAGAACGTTCCTAGGCCGTCATTGAAAATAATAAAGGTGTAAAAATTATTATTATTTTTTTAAACGGCAAAATCGGCGCCCAAAATACCGATTTCCGATTGTTATGAAAACTTGAAATCGGCCCTAATTAATCGGCCATTCCGATTAATCGTTCCACCTCTAGTTAGCATGTCTTGGGACTATGATCTTATCTAGATAACGTGTGAAATGAATGAGTTCAACGCTTTGTCGAGACAAGGCCAAATCCCCGTCATCAGCGTGAAGAAAAGATGGTGAAAAAGGGGAGGAGGGTGGGGTGCCTTGTAAGAATTTGCCGAGTAGGTAAACCACTGCTACCCTCGGTTTTATTGGCCAACATGCAATCATTGTAAAACCCACTGGACAATCTACAATTAAGACTATCCTACCAACGGGACATTAAACTGAAATATCTTACTTTTCACCGAGACTTGGCTGCCCGACGACACGGATGATATAGAGCTGGCTGGCTTCTCCGTGTTTCGGCAGGACAGAGCAGCTACGTCTGGTAAGACGAGGCGCGGGTTGTGTGTCTATTTGTCAATAACTGTTGGCGATATCTAATGTTAAAAAAGCCTCACGCTTTGAACACACCAACAGCGTCATTGCATTTTGGTACACTAGAATGACATTCATTTCCAATGAAATGCTGCATTTGCCTTGCAGCATTGTATTGCAGAGGCATTTGCAGTGCGTTCGGTGTGGTGCGTTCGGGTGTGGTGCGTTCGGTGTGGTGCATTCGGGTGTGGTGCGTTCGGTGTGGTGCGTTCGGTGTGGTGCATACATTGGATTTATCGAACGTATGTGTCAAACTGTATGTGTAGACGGCTTGACAGAAATGGTAGCAGAAGGTGACTGTTGAACTTTTGTTGCAGACACATCCAGATGATGCTGCGTACTATTTTGCGCAATGACGCTGTCGGTGTGTTTAGAAGCATCAAGTTATTGAGGTATAATACCTCATGATAAGCTGTAGACCACACTATCTACCAAGAGAGTTCTCATCTGTATTATTAGTAGCTGTCTATTTCCACCACAAACCGATGCTGGCGCTAAGACGGCACTCAAGGCCATAAGCAAACAAGAGATGCTCATCCAGAAGCGTCGCCCCTCGTGGGACTTTAATGCAGGCGAACACTGGGGAAGCACCGATTTTCGTTTTTTTTTTACCGATGTCCAATATTTTCCTTGCCAAAAAACCTGATGCCGATATTTAAAATTTGAGCGACCTTTTAAGTATTCTAGTTCAGTTAAACAGCTTGAGGCTGTATTCACGATCCCGGATCCGGTTAAACAGCTGAAACGCACTGACCAACAGTTATTTTGTTGTCATTTACATCCCCATTACCAGTAAAACCATTTTTTATTTATTTCACTTACTTGCTGTGCTGTTTCGTTGTTCAGTCGTTTCATTCTCAACCAGGATTTCATCATACATGTTAAGCGTTGAAGTTTCAGCTCTGGCCTCTTCTGTCGTGGGTCCTTTTCCTCGGTGCGCACTGTAACTGTCCATTTCCATCCATTTCACGTAAACCTTGTTTTTTGTCTGCATCGAAGTAGTGATCCTTGTTCCTAGCATCGAGCATGGTGGAGACACAGTACAGAGGCTCAGAGAGAATGCCTGCAACACTTAACAAAGAGCTGTACTTAGTTTCAGAGTGGGTGGCAAGGGAGAAGTTAGTCACAATACTTTTAGTTTTTAAAATATTTATAATTGGGACACATCATTGACTAAACCTCGACTAAATAATGTGGAAACTGTAGAAGTTGAAGTGACTAAACTGCTTGGACCCTGAATTGTAAACTCATGTTCAAATCATATTGATACAACAGAGGGACTTGGGAAAATGGTCTCAGAACAAGGCAGACACCCATGCAAACCCCACAAGACATGCCACCAGAGGTCTCTTCACAGTCCCCAAGTCCAGAACAGACTATGGGAGGTGCACAGTACTACATAGAGCCATGACTACATGGAACTCTATTCCACAGTACTACATAGAGCCATGACTACATGGAACTCTATTCCACAGTACAACATAGAGCCATGACTACATGGAACTCTATTCCACAGTACTACATAGAGCCATGACTACATGGAACTCTATTCCACAGTACTACATAGAGCCATGACTACATGGAACTCTATTCCACAGTACTACATAGAGCCATGACTACATGGAACTCTATTCCACAGTACTACATAGAGCCATGACTACATGGAACTCTATTCCACAGTACTACATAGAGCCATGACTACATGGAACTCTATTCCACATCAGGTAACTGATGCAAGCAGATTAAAAAACAAAACCAGATAGAAAAACACCTTGTGGAACAGCGTGAACTGTGACGAGACACACATAGGCACAGACACACATAGGCACAGACACACATAGGCACAGACACACATAGGCACAGACACACATAGTCACAGACGCACATAGTCACCGACGCACATAGTCACAGACGCACATAGGCACAGACGCACATAGGCACAGACGCACATAGTCACCGACGCACATAGTCACAGACGCACATAGGCACAGACGCACATAGGCACAGACGCACATAGGCACAGACGCACATAGGCACAGACGCACATAGGCACAGACACACATAGGCACAGACACACATAGTCACAGACACACATAGGCACAGACACACATAGGCACAGCCACACATAGGCACAGACGCGCATAGGCACAGACACACATAGGCACAGACACACATAGGCACAGACACACATAGGCACAGACACACATAGGCACAGACACCCATAGTCACAGACACACATAGGCACAGACACACATAGGCACAGACACACATAGGCACAGACACACATAGGCACAGACATGTCATGGTAGCATCCACATTAATGTAGAAATATATTATATTGTTATTTACAGTAAAAGTGACAAATGACAATACATGCTTTTTTTCTCTGTTGAATTTCTACAGGGCAAAACAAAACAAACTGCAAATGCACCCAACAGGGTTGTTCAAGTTGAGTCTCTAGCTTGGTGTAGTCACTGCATGCTATGAATATGGGACCAAAAACTTTTTACTACTTTATTTATAAGAATCTCTACACGTGTCGATACATTTACTCCTACCTGTTTGAGGAATATAGCTCAGTATTTGATCTATTTTATACAGTCATTATTGCTCACCTTTATCATGGGTATTAATCATTTCTGTTCCACTGGATGTCATAAGGTGAAAGCACCAATTTGTAAGTCGCTCTGGATAAGAGCGTCTGCTAAATGACTTAAATGTAAATGTAATGTAGAACCCACTGTGTATGTCACATCTCAATGTATTGCTTTACATGTGTTTTCTTGTATGTGAGCCTCAGCTGCCTTAGTACACATCAAATAAAACTCTTTTCCTCTATCTACCAGGCTGGTTCTAGACGGGGCCCCCCTCATAGCCATCCATAAGGCCAGGTATTATAAGAGGAAGGATGGTCTGGCGCTGGGCCCCGGAGCCTTTGTGACAGGGTTAGAGTACGCTACAGACTGTCAAGCCACCGTTGTGGGGAAGCCTGAGGGGACATTCTTCCTGGAGGCTCTGAGGGACATTGGCTGTTGTCCTGAAGAGGCCATCATGATTGGAGACGTGAGTCACACTGGAGGACTCCAAAATAGTACCCTGTTCCCTATATAGTTGGGTTAGGGTTATCTACAATTAACAAAAATATAAATGCAACATGCAACAATTTCAAAGATTTTACTGAGTTACAGTTTATATGAGGAAATACATTTGAAATACATTTATTAGGCCCCAATCTATGGATTTCACATGACTGGGAATACAGATGCACAACATGACCAAAAGTATGTGGACACCTGCTCGTCAAACATCTCACTCCAAAATCATGGGCATTAATATGGAGTTGGTCCCCCCCTTTGCTGCTATAACAGCCTCCACTCTTCTGGGAAGGCTTTCCACTAGATGTTGGAACATTGCTGCTATAACAGCCTCCACTCTTCTGGGAAGGCTTTCCACTAGATGTTGGAACATTGCTGCTATAACAGCCTCCACTCTTCTGGGAAGGCTTAACAGCCTCCACTCTTCTGGGAAGGCTTTCCACTAGATGTTGGAACATTGCTGCTATAACAGCCTCCACTCTTCTGGGAAGGCTTTCCACTAGATGTAGGAACATTGCTGCTATAACAGCCTCCACTCTTCTGGGAAGGCTTTCCACTAGATGTTGGAACATTGCTGCTATAACAGCCTCCACTCTTCTGGGAAGGCTTTCCACTAGATGTTGGAACATTGCTGAGGGGACATGCTTCCATTCAGCCACAAGAGTATTAGTGAGGTCGGGCACTGATGTTGGGCGATTAGGCCTGTCAGCGTTCTAATTCATCGTGTTAGGTTCTGAAACATAGTAAAAACTCAAACGGACGAATAGGAAGTGGTCAAACCAAGTTCATTCACCCATTGGGTCATACATCTACAAAGACAAGGTCTGATTTCACAAGCACATATTTATAACATCCTAATAGTCACCTCCTTGCAGATCTAGACAGCCAATACATCTCTGTTGCTAAGTGGGAACTACATTTTTCATCTCACTGGTGTAGTCATGGTCCCGCCTGATGCTTGAACCTTCACGGGCGTAGAGGTGTATGTGTGAGATAGGACTGTAGTAGGAGGGTTGTTGTGGTGGGCCCCTCTGGACCCCCTCCCCGAGGTTTCTTCTCACTTCAGCTATTGACTTGACCTCCAGCTGAATTTCTTGCTCCTCCATAGTTCCACAGCTGTTCTGCCTTATCAGAGACTAACTTCCCCATGTCTGACTCAGTAACTTTCCATACAGCCAGTTCTCTATCCACCCTTCCCCTTGTCTGACTCAGTAACTTTCCATACAGCCAGTTCTCTATCCACCCTTCCCCTTGTCTGACTCAGTAACTTTCCATACAGCCAGTTCTCTATCCACCCCTTGTCTGACTCAGTAACTTTCCATACAGCCAGTTCTCTATCCACCCTTCCCCTTGTCTGACTCAGTAACTTTCCATACAGCCAGTTCTCTATTTACCCCATCATGTACATTCCTTTTACATGTAATGTAATCAATAAGTATGCAGTACCCGTCAGTATACAGTACCAATAAGTATACAGTACCAATACGTATACAGTACCAGTCAGTATACAGTACCAGTCAGTATACAGTACCAATATGTATACAGTACCAATAAGTATACAGTACCAGTCGGTATACAGTACCAGTCAGTATACAGTACCAGTCAGTATACAGTACCAGTCAGTATACAGTACCAGTTGGTATACAGTACCAGTCAGTATACAGTACCAATAAGTATACAGTACCAGTGAGTATACAGTACCAATGAGTATACAGTACCAGTCAGTATACAGTACCAATAAGTATACAGTACCAATAAGTATACAGTACCAGTCAGTATACAGTACCAATAAGTATACAGTACCAGTCAGTATACAGTACCAATAAGTATACAGTACCAGTCAGTATACAGTACCAATAAGTATACAGTACCAATAAGTATACAGTACCAGTCAGTATACAGTACCAATAAGTATACAGTACCAATAAGTATACAGTACCAGTCAGTATACAGTACCAGTCAGTATACAGTACCAATAAGTATACAGTACCAATAAGTATACAGTACCAGTCAGTATACAGTACCAGTCAGTATACAGTACCAATAAGTATACAGTTTTTTTTAAAATTATTTTTATTTCACCTTTATTTAACCAGGTAGGCTAGTTGAGAACAAGTTCTCATTTGCAACTGCGACCTGGCCAAGATAAAGCATAGCAGTGTGAACAGACAACACAGAGTTACACATGGAGTAAACAATTAACAAGTCAATAACACAGTAGAAAAAAATGGGCAGTCTATATACAATGTGTGCAAAAGGCATGAGGAGGTAGGCGAATAATACAATTTTGCAGATTAACACTGGGGTGATAAATGATCAGATGGTCATGTACAGGTAGAGATATTGGTGTGCAAAAGAGCAGAAAAGTAAATAAAAAAATAAATAAAATAAAAAAAACAGTATAAAAACAGTATGGGGATGAGGTAGGTGAAAATGGGTGGGCTATTTACCAATAGACTATGTACAGCTGCAGCGATCGGTTAGCTGCTCGGATAGCTGATGTTTGAAGTTGGTGAGGAGATAAAAGTCTCCAACTTCAGCGATTTTTGCAGTTCATTCCAGTCACAGGCAGCAGAGTACTGGAACGAAAGGCGGCCAAATGAGGTGTTGGCTTTAGGGATGATCAGTGAGATACACCTGCTGGAGCGTGTGCTACGGATGGGTGTTGCCATCGTGACCAGTGAACTGAGATAAGGCGGAGCTTTACCTAGCATGGACTTGTAGATGACCTGGAGCCAGTGGGTCTGGCGACGAATATGTAGCGAGGGCCAGCCGACTAGAGCATACAAGTCGCAGTGGTGGGTGGTATAAGGTGCTTTGGTGACAAAACGGATGGCACTATGATAGACTGCATCCAGTTTGCTGAGTAGAGTGTTGGAAGCCATTTTGTAGATGACATCGCCGAAATCGAGGATCGGTAGGATAGTCAGTTTTACTAGGGTAAGCTTGGCGGCGTGAGTGAAGGAGGCTTTGTTGCGGAATAGAAAGCCGACTCTTGATTTGATTTTCGATTGGAGATGTTTGATGTGAGTCTGGAAGGAGAGTTTGCAGTCTAGCCAGACACCTAGGTACTTATAGATGTCCACATATTCAAGGTCGGAACCATCCAGGGTGGTGATGCTAGTCAGTATACAGTACCAATAAGTATACAGTACCAATAAGTATACAGTACCAGTCAGTATACAGTACCAGTCAGTATACAGTACCAATAAGTATACAGTACCAATAAGTATACAGTACCAGTCAGTATACAGTACCAATAAGTATACAGTACCAATAAGTATACAGTACCAGTCAGTATACAGTACCAATAAGTATACAGTACCAATAAGTATACAGTACCAGTCAGTATACAGTACCAGTCAGTATACAGTACCAGTCAGTATACAGTACCAATAAGTATACAGTACCAGTCAGTATACAGTACCAGTCAGTATACAGTACCAATAAGTATACAGTACCAGTCAGTATACAGTACCAGTCAGTATACAGTACCAGTCAGTATACAGTACCAATAAGTATACAGTACCAGTCAGTATACAGTACCAGTCAGTATACAGTACCAGTCAGTATACAGTACCAGTCAAGTTTGGACACCTCATTCATTTTTTTTTCTTTATTTGTGCTATTTTCTACATTGTAGAATAATAGTGAAGACATCAAAACTATGAAATAACACATGGAATCATGTAGTAACCAAAAAAGCGCAACCCAGATGGGATGGGGTATCGCTGCAGAATGCTGTGGTAGCCGTGCTGGTTAAGTGTGCCTTGAATTCTAAATAAATCACTGACAGTGTCACCAGCAATGCACCCCACACCACCACCTCCATGCTTCATGGTGGGAACCACACATGCAGAGAACATCCGTTCACCTACTCTGTGTCTCACAAAGACATCACACCACCACCTCCATGCTTCATGGTGGGAACCACACATGCAGAGAACATCCGTTCACCTACTCTGTGTCTCACAAAGACACAGCGGTTGGATCCAAAAATCTCAAATTTGGATTCGTCAAACCAAAGGACAAATAACATTTCCACCGGTCTAATGTCCATTGCTCAAGTCTCTTTTTCGTATTGTTGTTCTTTAGTGGTTTTAGTAGATGGCCTCATGAGAGCTCCTCAGTAGAGGTAACTCTAATGAACTTATCCTCTGCAGCAGAGGTAACTCTGGGTCTTCCTTTCCTGTGGCGGTCCTCATTAGAGCCTGTTCCATCATAGCGCTTGATGTTTTTTGCGACTGCACTTGAAGAAACTTTCTAAGTTCTTGACATTTTCCGCATTGACTGACCTTCATGTCTTAATGATTGACTGACCTTCATGTCTTAATGATTGACTGACCTTCATGTCTTAATGATTGACTGACCTTCATGTCTTAATGATTGACTGACCTTCATGTCTTCAAGTAATGATGGATTGTCGTCTCTCTTTGCTTATTTGAGATGTTCTTGGCATTATATGGACTTGGTCTTTTACCAAATAGGGCTATCGTCTGTACGCCACCCCTACCTTGTCACAACACAACTGATTGGCTCAAACGCATTAAGAAGGAAAGAAATTCCACAAATTAACTTTTGCAAAAGCCACACCTGTTAATTGAAATGCATTCAAGGTGACTACCTCATGAAGCTGGTTGAGAGAATGCCAAGAGTGTGCAAAGCTGTCAAGGCAAACAGTGGCTACTTTGAAGAATCTCAAATATAATATATATTTAGATTTGTTTAACACTTTTTTGGTTAACCAGGTAGGCCAGTAGAGAACAAGTTGTCATTTACAACTGTGACCTGGGCAAGATAAACCAAGCAGTGCAACACAAACAACAACACAGAGTATCACATAAACGTACAGTCAATAACACAACAGACACATCTATGTGTGCAAATGTAGGGGGTAGGCAACAAACAAACCATAGAGGCGAAATAATTACAATTTAGCATTGACACTGGAGTGATAGATGTGCAAGTGGAGATACTGGGGTGCAAAAGAGCAAGAGGGTAAGTAATAATATGGGGATGAGGTAGTCGGGTGTGCTATTTACAGATGGGCTGTCTACAGGTACAGTGATCGGTAAGCTGCTCTGACAGCTGATGCTTAAAGTTAGAGAGGGATATATAAGACTCCAGCTTCAGTGATTTTTGCAATTCATTCCAGTCATTGGCAGCAGAGAAGTGGAAGGAAAGGCAGTCAAAGGACCTGCTGGAGCGTGTGCTACGGGTGGGTGTTGCTATGGTGACCAGTGAGCTGAGATAAGGCGGGGCTTTACCTAGCAGAGACTTATAGCTGACCTGGAGCCAGTGGGTTTGGCGACGAATATGAAGCGAGGGCCAGCCAACGAGAACATTCAGGTAGCACGGGTGGGTAGCATATGGGGCTTTGGTGACGAAACGGATGGCACGGTGATAGACTACATCTGGTTTGCTGAGTAGAATGTTGGAGGCTATTTTGTAAATGACATCGCCGAAGTCAAAGATGGGTAGGATAGTCAGTTTTACGAGCGTATGTTTGGCAGCATGAGTGAAGGAGGCTTTGTTGTGAAATAGAAAGCCGATTTCTAGATTTAATTTTGTATTGGATGTTTTTCAGCGGAAGGGACTGGGGGACTAATGTCGTGGGAAATTGCAAGATTATGTTATAATGCTTGTAAGATTGTTATAATGCTTGTATTACATTATAATAGTTGTTACATTCGACAGAATAGAGTATTGTGTGTGTGTTCCACTGAGGATGGGCCGCTATGAGATAACACGGACAGAGGAGATTTACGATGTCTTTGGGGTGATAAAACCTAAAGAGCATTCCAGATAACATGAGCTAATGGTTCTGTTCTATGCCGTACCAGGGAGAGACAGGTTCCCTATTGGAGTGAGGGGACCAGACACTGGTCTTTACAATGAAAACTGTTGACACAGCAGTAACTGTCTGCTATGTTTTATAGATATCTGTTATACAAATCTTAACCTTTGTGAACTGTTCCTAAGATCTGTGGTTCGTCAGTGTAAGTTGAGAGGGGTGTATCTTGGCTATAAAAGATCTTTGTACTTTTCTGTAGTCACTTCTCAACGGTTCATTAGAAATAGTGAATTGCTGAAAGTCAAATGCTATTGCAAAGCTTATCATTATTATTAAAGATGTAGTTTAAGTATAACTCTGACTGGTGTGTAGTTTGTAACTCTCCTCATTTGGTAAAGCAGAAATATGCCACCACACTAGTAAGGATCGAGTACTGAGCAAAGTACAGAGAGATCCTTGATGATGAAAACCTGCTCCAGAGCGCTCAGGACCTCAGACTGGGGCGAAGGTTCACCTTCCAACAGAACAACTACCCTAAGCACACAGCCAAGACAACGCAGGGGTGGCTTCAGTACAAGTCTCTGAATGTCCTTGAGTGGCCCAGCCAGAGCCCGGACTTGAACCCAATCAAACATTTCAGGAGAGACCTGAAAATAGCTGTGCAACGACGCTCCCCATCCATCCTGACAGACCTTGAGAGGATCTGTAGAGAAGAATGGGAGAAACTCCCCAAATACAGATGTGCCAAGCTTGTAGCATCTTACCCAACAAGACTCGAGGCTGTAATCCCTGCCAAAGGTGCTTCAACAAAGTACTGAGTAAAGGGTGTGAATATTATTTTTTTGTAATACATTTGTAAAAATAATATCTAAAAAACTGTTTTTGCTTTGTCATTATGGGGTATTGTGTGTAGATTGATGAGGGGTAAAAAACAATTTAATACATTTTCGAAGAAGGCTGTAACCTATCAAAATGTGGAAAAATTCAAGGGGTCTGAATATTTCCCGAAGGCACTGTAGGTTCAGAACTTTTGTGAAACAGCACAGGTGAAAAATATTTAGCAAATAGAACTCAAAACTGGATGGTGTTCAGAGATAGATGGGAGGGGTTGAGGGGAGCTGAATGGGACTAAAAACTAAAAATATATAATTATTGTAAAATGTATAAGCATGAACTGTTGTTGTCCATTAGTTTACTCCAATTAGGGGAGGGATGGTAGGGTTAGCGGAAAATATATAAAAACGATATATTTAAAATAATATATATTTATACATACACACACACACACACACTGGCAAGAAAAAGATAAGTTTAATGCTAGCTAGCAACTTACCTTGGCTCCTTGCTGCACTCGCGTAACAAGTGGTCAGCCTGCCACGCAGTCTCCTCGTGGAGTGCAATTTAATCTGCGTCCAAAAATGCAGATTACCGATTTGTTATGAAAACTAATTAAACGGCCATGCCTCTATTCTGGAGTGGCCCAGTCAGAGTCCTGACCTTCTGGAGTGGCCCAGTCAGAGTCCTGGCCTTCTGGAGTGGCCCAGTCAGAGTCCTGACCTTCTGGAGTGGCCCAGTCAGAGTCCTGACCTTCTGGAGTGGCCCAGTCAGAGTCCTGACCTTCTGGAGTGGCCCAGTCAGAGTCCTGACCTTCTGGAGTGGCCCAGTCAGAGTCCTGACCTTCTGGAGTGGCCCAGTCAGAGTCCTGACCTTCTGGAGTGGCCCAGTCAGAGTCCTGACCTTCTGGAGTGGCCCAGTCAGAGTCCTGACCTTCTGGAGTGGCCCAGTCAGAGTCCTGACCTTCTGGAGTGGCCCAGTCAGAGTCCTGACCTTCTGGAGAGGCCCAGTCAGAGTCCTGACCTCAACCCGATTGAGATGCTGTGGCATGACCTCAAGAGACCAGTTCACACCAGACATCCCAAGAATATTGCTGAACTGAAACAGTTTTGTAAAGAGGAGTGGTCCAACATTCCTCCTGACCATTTTGCAGGTCTGATCCACAACTACAGAAAACATTTGGTTGAGGTTATTGTTGCCACTGTATGGGGGGATTGGAAAAGATGCAGACATTACATTGATAGAATCCACAATCTAACTGCACTATTACATCGAACGTCAATCTGTTTAACAGTATCTACCCCCCCCCTTTACAGGACGCCAGAGACGACGTGGGCGGGGCTCAAAACATTGGCATGCTGGGAATTGTAGTCAGAACCGGTAAGAGACATGACATCGCTTCATAACTCATAGAAAACCTCTTTAAAAGCATTCTAAAAGCAACTAATGCCAATCATTTCTATTGATTCTATAGGTAAATACAGAGTGGGAGATGAGGGTAACATTAATCCTCCGCCATACCTGACCTGTGACAGCTTCCCTCAAGCTGTGGACCACATCCTCCAACACATCCTTTAACCATGACTCTCTCACTATTAGATCCTTTAGACATGGGTATATCTCATCATGTTGCAGTCCCACACCTCCTCCAGTCCCACACCAGACTAACACCTCCTCTAGTCCCACACCAGACTAACACCTCCTCTAGTCCCACACCAGACTAACACCTCCTCTAGTCCCACACCAGACTAACACCTCTAGTCCCACACCAGACTAACACCTCCTCTAGTCCCACACCAGACTAACACGTCCTCTAGTCCCACACCAGACTAACACCTCCTCTAGTCACACACCAGACTAACACCTCCTCTAGTCCCACACCAGACTAACACCTCCTCTAGTCCCACACCAGACTAACACCTCCTCTAGTCCCACACCAGACTAACACCTCCTCTAGTCCCACACCAGACTAACACCTCTAGTCCCACACCAGACTAACACCTCCTCTAGTCCCACACCAGACTAACACCACCTCTAGTCCCACACCAGACTGTAACACCTCTAGTCCCACACCAGACTAACACCTCCTCTAGTCCCACACCAGACTAACACCACCTCTAGTCCCACACCAGACTAACACCTCCTCTAGTCCCACACCAGACTAACACCTCTAGTCCCACACCAGACTGTAACACCTCCTCTAGTCCCACACCAGACTGTAACACCTCTAGTCCCACACCAGACTGTAACACCTCCTCTAGTCCCACACCAGACTGTAACACCTCTAGTCCCACACCAGACTAACACCTCCTCTAGTCCCACACCAGACTGTAACACCACCTCTAGTCCCACACCAGACTGTAACACCTCCTCTAGTCCCACACCAGACTGTAACACCTCTAGTCCCACACCAGACTAACACCTCCTCTAGTCCCACACCAGACTAACACCACCTCTAGTCCCACACCAGACTAACACCTCCTCTAGTCCCACACCAGACTAACACGTCCTCTAGTCCCACACCAGACCTCCTCTAACACCTCCTCTAGTCCCACACCAGACTAACACCCTCTAGTCCCACACCAGACTAACACCTCCTCTAGTCCCACACCAGACTAACACCTCCTCTAGTCCCACACCAGACTAACACCTCTAGTCCCACACCAGACTAACACCTCCTCTAGTCCCACACCAGACTAACACCACCTCTAGTCCCACACCAGACTGTAACACCTCTAGTCCCACACCAGACTAACACCTCCTCTAGTCCCACACCAGACTAACACGTCCTCTAGTCCCACACCAGACTAACACCTCCTCTAGTCCCACACCAGACTAACACCTCCTCTAGTCCCACACCAGACTAACACCTCTAGTCCCACACCAGACTAACACCTCCTCTAGTCCCACACCAGACTAACACCTCCTCTAGTCCCACACCAGACTAACACCTCTAGTCCCACACCAGACTGTAACACCTCTAGTCCGACACCAGACTAACACCACCTCTAGTCCCACACCACACTGTAACACCTCTAGTCCCACACCAGACTAACTCCTCTAGTCCCACACCAGACTGTAACACCTCTAGTCCCACACCAGACTAACTCCTCTAGTCCCACACCAGACTAACTCCTCTAGTCCCACACCAGACTGTAACACCTCTAGTCCCACACCAGACTAACTCCTCTAGTCCCACACCAGACTAACTCCTCTAGTCCCACACCAGAATAACTCCTCTAGTCCCACACCAGACTAACTCCTCTAGTCCCACACCAGACTAACACCTCCTCTAGTCCCACACCACACTGTAACACCTCTAACATCTCACACTCCATCTAACTATGGCTGCTGTGTTCCTCATCTAACTGAGATTAGGGTTAAGGTGCTGTGTTGATGAATAGGTAGTGTTAGGTTTCTGTGTTGATGAATAGGTAGTGTTAGGTTTCTGTGTTGATGAATAGGTAGTGTTAGGTTTCTGTGTTGATGAATAGGTAATGTTAGGTTTCTGTGTTGATGAATAGATACTGGGATAACAAGACTGCATCAAACCTTTGCACTTGTGAAGAGTGTTTAAAATGGCATTTTCTGAAAAATGTCTTGTGTGTAATCATGTTTATAAAAAAAGTGATCATGACTAGTACTACCAATGACTCATATTGTCTTTAATTGAACATAGAGAATCCATTCAGCTGTATAAAACACAGGTCAGCAACCTTCCATTTCTTCAGTTACAGAAACCGTTTTTACCAAAGGTTCTGTCTCAGACAAGCCCTATGTACAGACACACTGGGTTCTGTCTCAGACAAGCCCTATGTACAGACACACTGGGTTCTGTCTCAGACAAGCCCTATGTACAGACACACTGGGTTCTGTCTCAGACAAGCCCTATGTACAGACAAGCCCTATGTACAGACACACTGGGTTCTGTCTCAGACAAGCCCTATGTACAGACACACTGACCTAGGTTCTGTCTCAGACAAGCCCTATGTACAGACACACTGGGTTCTGTCTCAGACAAGCCCTATGTACAGACACACTGGGTTCTGTCTCAGACAAGCCCTATGTACAGACACACTGGGTTCTGTCTCAGACAAGCCCTATGTACAGACACACTGGGTTCTGTCTCAGACAAGCCCTATGTACAGACACACTGACCTGGGTTCTGTCTCAGACAAGCCCTATGTACAGACACACTGACCTAGGTTCTGTCTCAGACAAGCCCTATGTACAGACACACTGACCTAGGTTCTGTCTCAGACAAGCCCTATGTGCAGACACACTGACCTATTACATTGTATTGCTAATCTAAGATGCTCATTGCTACAGATATGTACAGTGCATTCGGAAAGTATTCAGACCCCTTGACCTTTTCCACATTTTGTCACGTTACTGCCTTATTCTTATTCTAATTTAAAAAAAATCCCATATCAATCTACACACAATACCCAATAATGACAAAGCAACCCCCCCCCTCATCAATCACAATACCCAATAATGACAAAGCAACCCCCCCCCCCTCATCAATCACAATACCCAATAATGACAAAGCAACCTCCCCCCTCATCAATCACAATACCCAATAATGACAAAGCAAAAACTGTTTTTTTACATGAAAGAAATTCTGACCCTTTAACTCAGTACTTTGTGGAAACACCTTTGGCAGCAATTACAGCCTAGAGTCTTCTTGGGTATGACGCCACAAGTTTGGCACACCTGTATTTGGGGAGTTTCTTCCATTCTTCTCTGCAGATCCTCTCAAGCTCTGTCAGGTTGGATGGGGAGTGTCGCTGCACAGCTATTTTCAGGTCTCTCCAGAGATGTTAGAGTTCTGGGCTCTGGCTGGACCACTCAAGGACATTCAGAGACTTGTCCTGAAGCCACTCCTGATTGTCTTGGCTGTGCGATTAGGGTCGTAGTCCTGTTGGAAGGTGAACCTCCATCCCAGAGGTCCTGAGTGCTCTGGACCAGGTTTTCGTCAATGATCTTTCTGTACTTTGCTCCGTTCATCTTTCTCTCAATCCTGACTAGTCTCCCAGTCCCTGCCACTGAAAAACATACCCTCATGCTACCACCATGCTTCACCGTAGAGATGGTGTCAGGTTTCCTCCAGACTTGACACTTGGCATTCAGGCTAGAGTTCAATCTTGGTTTCATAAGACCAGAGAATCTTGTTTCTCATGGTCTGAGAGTGTAGGTGCCTTTTGGCAAATTCCAAGTGGGCTGTCATGTGCCTTTGAGGAGTGGAACTCTACCATAAAGGCCTAATTGGTGGAGTGCTGCAGAGATTGTTGTCCTTCTGGAAGGTTGTCCCATCTCAACAGAATAACTCTGGATGTCTATCAGAGTGACCATCGGGATCTTGGTCACCTCCCTGACCAAGGCCCTTCTCCCCTGATTGCTCAGTTTGGCTGGGAGGCCAGCTCTAGGAAGAGTCTTGGTGGTTCCAAATTTCTTCCATTTAAGACTGATGGAGGGCGCTGTGTTCTTGGGGATGTTCAATGCTGCAGACATTTTTTGGTACACTTCCCAGATCTGTTTCTTGACACAATCCTGTCTCAGAGCTCTACGGACAATTCCTTAGACATGCACTCTCAACTGTGGGACCTCATATAGACAGGTGTGCGTCTTTCCAAATCATGTCCAATCAATTGAATTTATCACAGATGGACTCGAATCAAGTTGTAGAAACATCTCAAGGATGATCAACGAAAACAGGATGTCCCTGAGCACAATTTCGAGCCTCATAGCAAAGGGTCGGAATACTTACGTAATTAAGATATTTCTGTTTATTTATTTTTAAAAACTTTTTTCGCTTTGTCATTAAGGGTTATTGTGTGTAGATTATTATTTTTATTGATTTGATCTTTTATGGGCCTCCTGGGTGGCTCAGTGGTTAAGGGCGCTGTACTGCAGCGCCAGCTGTGCCACCAGAGACTCTGGGTTCGCGTCCAGGCTCTGTCGCAACCGGCCGCACCCGGTAGGTCCATGGGGTCGACACACAATTGGCCCAGCGTCGTCCGGGTTAGGGAGGGCTTAGCCGGTAGGGATATCCTTGTCTCATCACGCACTAGCGACTCCTGTGGCGGGCCGGGCGCAGTGCACGCTAACCAAGGTTGCCAGGTGCATGAAGTTTCCTCCGACACATTGGTGCGGCTGGCTTCCGGGTTGGATGCGCCCGCTGTGCGGCTTGGTTGGGTTGTGTATCGGAGGACACATGACGGAGGACACATCAACCTTAGTCTCTCCCGAGCCCGTATGGGAGTTGTACCAGAGACAAGATAGTAGCTACTAAACAATTGGGGAGAAAAAGGGGTAAAATTTTTAAAAATAAAAAGTAAAAAATATATAATTTAATTTAAATTTAAGGTTGTAAAATAACAAAATGTGGAAAAAGTCAAGGGGTCTGAATACTTTCTGAAGGCACTGTATATTGCTATGTTGAGTGTGTCACACAGACTCGTACTCAGTCTCCCAGGCAGTGTATTTGTCTATAAGGTTCCTGGCCGAGGGTTTGGTGTGAGCGATCACCTCCAGGAAGTCGTCTGTTGTCACAGTTTCCAGGTGTATGACAGGCATGTTGCAGCTCCCTGTAAGGGGAGGAGTGGTATTATTAATAACGGATAGCCGTCCTATCACCACCGCCCTCATTTTATACTAATTTCCAGATGATTCTACATGGTAAATCTACTGCACACAGCCAAGTGCTACTGAAAACGAGATCCTGCATTTTTTGTCAATTCCCGGAGTTTTCAGCTGAGTAAATATTACAATGTAACCCTGCTGGTGGCTCTCTAGAGCATCAAATATCTTCCTGACTGGTCTCACGGCTGTTTCCTTACCCTGCTGGTGGCTCTAGAGCATCAAATATCTTCCTGACTGGTCTCACGGCTGTTTCCTTACCCTGCTGGTGGCTCTCTAGAGCATCAAATATCTTCCTGACTGGTCTCACGGCTGTTTCCTTACCCTGCTGGTGGCTCTAGAGCATCAAATATCTTCCTGACTGGTCTCACGGCTGTTTCCTTACCCTGCTGGTGGCTCTAGAGCATCAAATATCTTCCTGACTGGTCTCACGGCTGTTTCCTTACCCTGCTGGTGGCTCTCTAGAGCATCACATATCTTCCTGACTGGTCTCATGGCTGTTTCCTTACCCTGCTGGTGGCTCTAGAGCATCAAATATCTTCCTGACTGGTCTCACGGCTGTTTCCTTACCCTGCTGGTGGCTCTCTAGAGCATCAAATATCTTCCTGACTGGTCTCACGGCTGTTTCCTTACCCTGCTGGTGGCTCTTTAGAGCATCAAATATCTTCCTGACTGGTCTCACGGCTGTTTCCTTACCCTGCTGGTGGCTCTAGAGCATCAAATATCTTCCTGACTGGTCTCACGGCTGTTTCCTTACCCTGCTGGTGGCTCTCTAGAGCATCAAATATCTTCCTGACTGGTCTCACGGCTGTTTCCTTACCCTGCTGGTGGCTCTCTAGAGCATCAAATATCTTCCTGACTGGTCTCACGGCTGTTTCCTTACCCTGCTGGTGGCTCTAGAGCATCAAATATCTTCCTGACTGGTCTCACGGCTGTTTCCTTACCCTGCTGGTGGCTCTCTAGAGCATCAAATATCTTCCTGACTGGTCTCACGGCTGTTTCCTTACCCTGCTGGTGGCTCTCTAGAGCATCAAATATCTTCCTGACTGGTCTCATGGCTGCTTCTTTACACACCAGCCTGATATCAGACCCAGAGTATCCTTCCGTCGCCTAGAATATATAGATATTAGTATTAATATATCAAGACAACACCATCTATTACTACTACAACTAGCTAACTTACTATGATACAAGAAAACATCTATTACTTAACTACTATAAAATTTCAATTAACAGGTGTGCCTTGTTAGAAGTTCTTAATGCGTTTGAGCCAATCAGTGGTGTTGTGACAAGGTAGGGGTGGTGTACAGAAGATGGTCTTTTACCAAACAAGCTAAGTCCATATTATGGCAAGAACAGCTTTTTAGTAGTCAATCTTTTGGTCACCAGAGATGTGAGATCCCACTGTTCCTCCCCCATACCTGTGCAATCATCTCATAGGCCAGCTCGGTGCGTAGCTCCACCCCTCCAGTGCAGCTGAGTGGAGGCAGCCAATGAGAGACCATGGCCTGTCGGGCATTGCCAGAGGGAAGGCCAACCAGAATCCTTTTCTCCAGACGTCTCAGCATGGCATGATCCAGCTCCCTGAGAAGACGAAGAGAGACATAGGGAGAAACCTCTTCTGTTACCGAGACCACCTGTCATACCTGTAACCCTCCTGACCCTGTAGGTGTTGAACCCTGACTACATCTCTACCTGCTCCTAGACCACCTGTCATACCTGTAACCCTCCTGACCCTGTAGGTGTTGAACCCTGACTATATCTCTACCTGCTCCTAGACCACCTGTCATACCTGTAACCCTCCTGACCCTGTAGGTGTTGAACCCTGACTACATCTCTACCTGCTCCTAGATCAACACATACCTGTAACCCTCCTGACCCTGTAGGTGTTGAACCCTGACTACATCTCTACCTGCTCCTAGACCACCTGTCATACCTGTAACCCTCCTGACCCTGTAGGTGTTGAACCCTGACTATATCTCTACCTGCTCCTAGACCACCTGTCATACCTGTAACCCTCCTGACCCTGTAGGTGTTGAACCCTGACTATATCTCTACCTGCTCCTAGACCACCTGTCATACCTGTAACCCTCCTGACCCTGTAGGTGTTGAACCCTGACTATATCTCTACCTGCTCCTAGATCAACACATACCTGTAACCCTCCTGACCCTGTAGGTGTTGAACCCTGACTATATCTCTACCTGCTCCTAGATCAACACATACCTGTAACCCTCCTGACCCTGTAGGTGTTGAACCCTGACTATATCTCTACCTGCTCCTAGATCAACACATACCTGTAACCCTCCTGACCCTGTAGGTGTTGAACCCTGACTATATCTCTACCTGCTCCTAGACCACCTGTCATACCTGTAACCCTCCTGACCCTGTAGGTGTTGAACCCTGACTATATCTCTACCTGCTCCTAGACCACCTGTCATACCTGTAACCCTCCTGACCCTGTAGGTGTTGAACCCTGACTATATCTCTACCTGCTCCTAGATCAACACATACCTGTAACCCTCCAGACCCTGTAGGTGTTGAACCCTGACTATATCTCTACCTGCTCCTAGATCAACACATACCTGTAACCCTCCTGACCCTGTAGGTGTTGAACCCTGACTATATCTCTACCTGCTCCTAGACCACCTGTCATACCTGTAACCCTCCTGACCCTGTAGGTGTTGAACCCTGACTATATCTCTACCTGCTCCTAGATCAACACATACCTGTAACCCTCCTGACCCTGTAGGTGTTGAACCCTGACTATATCTCTACCTGCTCCTAGATCAACACATACCTGTAACCCTCCTGACCCTGTAGGTGTTGAACCCTGACTATATCTCTACCTGCTCCTAGACCACCTGTCATACCTGTAACCCTCCTGACCCTGTAGGTGTTGAACCCTGACTATATCTCTACCTGCTCCTAGATCAACACATACCTGTAACCCTCCTGACCCTGTAGGTGTTGAACCCTGACTATATCTCTACCTGCTCCTAGATCAACACATACCTCTGACCCTGTAGGTGTTGAACCCTGACTATATCTCTACCTGCTCCTAGACCACCTGTCATACCTGTAACCCTCCTGACCCTGTAGGTGTTGAACCCTGACTATATCTCTACCTGCTCCTAGACCACCTGTCATACCTGTAACCCTCCTGACCCTGTAGGTGTTGAACCCTGACTATATCTCTACCTGCTCCTAGATCAACACATACCTGTAACCCTCCTGACCCTGTAGGTGTTGAACCCTGACTATATCTCTACCTGCTCCTAGATCAACACATACCTGTAACCCTCCTGACCCTGTAGGTGTTGAACCCTGACTACATCTCTACCTGCTCCTAGATCAACACATACCTGTAACCCTCCTGACCCTGTAGGTGTTGAACCCTGACTATATCTCTACCTGCTCCTAGATCAACACATACCTGTAACCCTCCTGACCCTGTAGGTGTTGAACCCTGACTACATCTCTACCTGCTCCTAGATCAACACCCTGAGCAGCTTGATAAATACGGTTCCACTTCTTCTGAGCTTACCAGGGCAGGTTAGAGGCTGCCAGGACTAACCAGGGCAGGTTAGAGGCTGCCAGGACTAACCAGGGCAGGTTAGAGGCTGCCAGGACTAACCAGGGCAGGTTAGAGGCTGCCAGGACTAACCAGGGCAGGTTAGAGGCTGCCAGGCCTTACCAGGGCAGGTTAGAGGCTGCCAGGACTAACCAGGGCAGGTTAGAGGCTGCCAGGACTAACCAGGGCAGGTTAGAGGCTGCCAGGCCTTACCAGGGCAGGTTAGAGGCTGCCAGGCCTTACCAGGGCAGGTTAGAGGCTGCCAGGCCTTACAAGGGCAGGTTAGAGGCTGCCAGGCCTTACCAGGGCAGGTTAGAGACTGCCAGGACTTACCAGGGCAGGTTAGAGACTGCCAGGACTTACCAGGGCAGGTTAGAGGCTGCCAGGACTTACCAGGGCAGGTTAGAGGCTGCCAGGACATACCAGGGCAGGTTAGAGGCTGCCAGGCCTTACCAGGGCAGGTTAGAGGCTGCCAGGACTTACCAGGGCAGGTTAGAGGCTGCCAGGACTTACCAGGGCAGGTTAGAGGCTGCCAGGACTTACCAGGGCAGGTTAGAGGCTGCCAGGACTTACCAGGGCAGGTTAGAGGCTGCCAGGACTTACCAGGGCAGGTTAGAGGCTGCCAGGCCTTACCAGGGCAGGTTAGAGGCTGCCAGGCCTTACAAGGGCAGGTTAGAGGCTGCCAGGACTTACCAGGGCAGGTTAGAGGCTGCCAGGTCTTACCAGGGCAGGTTAGAGGCTGCCAGGACTTACCAGGGCAGGTTAGAGGCTGCCAGGACTTACCAGGGCAGGTTAGAGGCTGCCAGGCCTTACCAGGGCAGGTTAGAGGCTGCCAGGTCTTACCAGGGCAGGTTAGAGGCTGCCAGGACATACCAGGGCAGGTTAGAGGCTGCCAGGACTTACCAGGGCAGGTTAGAGGCTGCCAAGACTTACCAGGGCAGGTTAGAGGCTGCCAGGACTTACCAGGGCAGGTTAGAGGCTGCCAGGACATACACCAGGTCTTACCAGGGCAGGTTAGAGGCTGCCAGGACATATGCCAGGTCTTACCAGGGCAGGTTAGAGGCTGCCAGGCCTTACCAGGGCAGGTTAGAGGCTGCCAGGCCTTACCAGGGCAGGTTAGAGGATGCCAGGCCTTACCAGGGCAGGTTAGAGGCTGCCAGGCCTTACCAGGGCAGGTTAGAGGCTGCCAGGCCTTACCAGGGCAGGTTAGAGGCTGCCAGGCCTTACCAGGGCAGGTTAGAGGCTGCCAGGACATACACCAGGTCTTACCAGGGCAAGTTAGAGGCTGCCAGGACATACGCCAGGTCTTACCAGGGCAGGTTAGAGGCTGCCAGGACATATGCCAGGTCTTACCAGGGCAGGTTAGAGGCTGCCAGGCCTTACCAGGGCAGGTTAGAGGCTGCCAGGCCTTACCAGGGCAGGTTAGAGGATGCCAGGCCTTACCAGGGCAGGTTAGAGGCTGCCAGGCCTTACCAGGGCAGGTTAGAGGCTGCCAGGCCTTACCAGGGCAGGTTAGAGGATGCCAGGTCTTACCAGGGCAGGTTAGAGGCTGCCAGGCCTTACCAGGGCAGGTTAGAGGCTGCCAGGACTTACCAGGGCAGGTTAGATGCTGCCAGGACTTACCAGGGCAGGTTAGAGGCTGCCAGGACTTACCAGGGCAGGTTAGAGGCTGCCAGGACTTACCAGGGCAGGTTAGAGGCTGCCAGGACTTACCAGGGCAGGTTAGAGGCTGCCAGGACTTACCAGGGCAGGTTAGAGGCTGCCAGGCCTTACCAGGGCAGGTTAGAGGCTGCCAGGTCTTACCAGGGCAGGTTAGAGGATGCCAGGACATACCAGGGCAGGTTAGAGGCTGCCAGGACTTACCAGGGCAGGTTAGAGGCTGCCAAGACTTACCAGGGCAGGTTAGAGGATGCCAGGACTTACCAGGGCAGGTTAGAGGCTGCCAGGTCTTACCAGGGCAGGTTAGAGGCTGCCAGGTCTTACCAGGGCAGGTTAGAGGCTGCCAGGCCTTACCAGGGCAGGTTAGAGGCTGCCAGGACATACGCCAGGTCTTACCAGGGCAGGTTAGAGGCTGCCAGGACATATGCCAGATCTTACCAGGGCAGGTTAGAGGCTGCCAGGCCTTACCAGGGCAGGTTAGAGGCTGCCAGGCCTTACCAGGGCAGGTTAGAGGATGCCAGGCCTTACCAGGGCAGGTTAGAGGCTGCCAGGCCTTACCAGGGCAGGTTAGAGGCTGCCAGGCCTTACCAGGGCAGGTTAGAGGCTGCCAGGCCTTACCAGGGCAGGTTAGAGGCTGCCAGGCCTTACCAGGGCAGGTTAGAGGCTGCCAGGACATACACCAGGTCTTACCAGGGCAGGTTAGAGGCTGCCAGGACATACGCCAGGTCTTACCAGGGCAGGTTAGAGGCTGCCAGGACATATGCCAGGTCTTACCAGGGCAGGTTAGAGGCTGCCAGGCCTTACCAGGGCAGGTTAGAGGCTGCCAGGCCTTACCAGGGCAGGTTAGAGGATGCCAGGCCTTACCAGGGCAGGTTAGAGGATGCCAGGCCTTACCAGGGCAGGTTAGAGGCTGCCAGGCCTTACCAGGGCAGGTTAGAGGCTGCCAGGCCTTACCAGGGCAGGTTAGAGGCTGCCAGTCCTTACCAGGGCAGGTTAGATGCTGCCAGGACTTACCAGGGCAGGTTAGAGACTGCCAGGTCTTACCAGGACAGGTTAGAGGCTGCCAGGCCTTACCAGGGCAGGTTGGAGGCTGCCAGGACATACACCAGGTCTTACCAGGGCAGGTTAGAGGCTGCCAGGACATACGCCAGGTCTTACCAGGGCAGGTTAGAGGCTGCCATGCCTTACCAGGGCAGGTTAGAGGCTGCCAGGCCTTACCAGGGCAGGTTAGAGGCTGCCAGGCCTTACCAGGGCAGGTTAGAGGCTGCCAGGACTTACCAGGGCAGGTTAGAGGCTGCCAGGCCTTACCAGGGCAGGTTAGAGGCTGCCAGGACATACCAGGGCAGGTTAGAGGCTGCCAGGACATACCAGGGCAGGTTAGAGGCTGCCAGGCCTTACCAGGGCAGGTTAGAGGCTGCCAGGACATACCAGGGCAGGTTAGAGGCTGCCAGGCCTTACCAGGGCAGGTTAGAGGCTGCCAGGACATACCAGGGCAGGTTAGAGGCTGCCAGGACATACCAGGGCAGGTTAGAGACTGCCAGGACTTACCAGGGCAGGTTAGAGGCTGCCAGGACATACCAGGGCAGGTTAGAGGCTGCCAGGTCTTACCAGGGCAGGTTAGAGGCTGCCAGGACATACCAGGGCAGGTTAGAGGCTGCCAGGACTTACCAGGGCAGGTTAGAGGCTGCCAGGACATACCAGGGCAGGTTAGAGGCTGCCAGGACTTACCAGGGCAGGTTAGAGGCTGCCAGGACTTACCAGGGCAGATTAGAGGCTGCCAGGCCTTACCAGGGCAGGTTAGAGGCTGCCAGGACATACGCCAGGTCTTACCAGGGCAGGTTAGAGGCTGCCAGGACATACGCCAGGTCTTACCAGGGCAGGTTAGAGGCTGCCATGCCTTACCAGGGCAGGTTAGAGGCTGCCAGGCCTTACCAGGGCAGGTTAGAGGCTGCCAGGCCTTACCAGGGCAGGTTAGAGGCTGCCAGGACTTACCAGGGCAGGTTAGAGGCTGCCAGGCCTTACCAGGGCAGGTTAGAGGCTGCCAGGACATACGCCAGGACTTACCAGGGCAGGTTAGAGGCTGCCAGGACATACGCCAGGACTTACCAGGGCAGATTAGAGGCTGCCAGGACATACACCAGGCCTTACCAGGGCAGGTTAGAGGCTGCCAGGACATACGCCAGGTCTTACCAGGGCAGGTTAGAGGCTGCAAGGACATAAGCCAGGTCTAACCAGGGCAGGTTAGAGGCTGCCAGGACTTACCAGGGCAGGTTAGAGGCTGCCAGGACTTACCAGGGCAGGTTAGAGGATGCCAGGACTTACCAGGGCAGGTTAGAGGATGCCAGGACAAACGCCAGGTCTTACCAGGGCAGGTTAGAGCCTGCCAGGACAAACACCAGGTCTCACCAGGGCAGGTTAGAGGCTGCCAGGACAAATGCCAGGTTCTCACCAGGGCAGGTTAGAGGCTGCCAGGACAAATACCAGGTCTCACCAGGGCTGCCAGGACTTACCAGGGTAGGTTAGAGGATGCCAGGACTTACCAGAGTAGGTTAGAGGATGCCAGGACAAACGCCAGGACTTACGAGTGTCGTGTCTTTAACTGAAGACTTATAGTTTTTTTTATCAAAGATTCTCTGTAATTAGTTATACATTTACATTACATTTACATTTAAGTCATTTAGCAGACGCTCTTATCCAGAGCGACTTACAAATTGGTGCATTCACCTTATGACATCCAGTGGAACAGCCACTTTACAATAGTGCATCTAAGTCTTTTAAGGGGGAGGGGGGGGGTGGGGTGAGAAGGATTACTTTATCCTATCCTAGGTATTCCTTAAAGAGGTGGGGTTTCAGGTGTCTCCGGAAGGTGGTGATTGACTCCGCTGTCCTGGCGTCGTGGGGGAGTTTGTTCCACCATTGGGGGGCCAGAGCAGCGAACAGTTTTGACTGGGCTGAGCGGGAACTGTACTTCCTCAGTGGTAGGGAGGCGAGCAGGCCAGAGGTGGATGAACGCAGTGCCCTTGTTTGGGTGTAGGGCCTGATCAGAGCCTGGAGGTACTGAATGGAGAATGTGCCCTAGTGGGCTGAACCGGCTTGTTAGACAGAGGAGAAGTGGAGAATGTGCCCCTAGTGGGCTGAACCGGCTTGTTAGACAGAGGAGAAGTGGAGAATGTGCCCTAGTGGGCTGAACCGGCTTGTTAGACAGAGGAGAAGTGGAGAATGTGCCCCTAGTGGGCTGAACCGGCTTGTTAGACAGAGGAGAAGTGGAGAATGTGCCCCTAGTGGGCTGAACCGGCATGGCGGCTTGTTAGACAGAGGAGAAGTGGAGAATGTGCCCCTAGTGGGCTGAACCGGCATGGCACCTTGTTAGACAGAGGAGAAGTGGAGAATGTGCCCCTAGTGGGCTGACCCGGCATGGCGGCTTGTTAGACAGAGGAGAAGTGGGAGTCGACTAAGAAGTCACTACAAAGTGATAATTATAACAATTGAAATGCTAATCCTTTGCACATTGAACGCTCACTCATTCGGGAACAATTGCAATCAATATATATATTTACACTCAGTGTGTCGTCTTAATCGCTGGTGAAAAGTTCATTTCTTTTGTAGAAATAGTGGATAGTTCAGAGTGACATTCATTCGTTTCGTTACAGAATGGTTGTTTCGGCAGTTGTCATTCTTCGCGTTCAATGATACCGAATTCCTAGCTGCAGACTAGTAATTAATATCAAAGACTTGTTCTTATTCTGTCGGTATCGATAGTCTAAGAGTTTAACCGACCTTAGTTCCTTTGATTTGTCTTTGTTTTAGTATGGTCAGGGTGTGATTTGGGTGGTTTGTCGATGTTCCGTTTTTTATGTTGTGTTTAGCGTTTGGCCTGGTATGGTTCTCAATCAGAGGCAGGTGTCGTTAGTTGTCTCTGATTGGGAATCATACTTAGGTAGCCTTTTTCCACCTGTGTTTGGTGGGTGTTTATTTTCTGTGTCTGTGTGTTCCACACGGAACTGTTTCGGTTGGTTATTTCACGTGTCCTTTATTGTTTTGTTTCAGTGTTCGTTTGTTTTAATAAAGAGCATGAACACGTACCACGCTGCGCATTGGTTCTCCGATCCTTACTACTACTCCTCCTCGTCGTCGGAGGAGGAATACCGCCGTTACAGAAACACCCACCACCAAAGTACCAAGTAGCTTGGGTACGGGCAGCAGCAGCGGCCGAAATCTCAAGACTCCTGGACATGGGAGGAGATTTTGAAAGGAGAAGGACCCTGGGCTCAGCCCTACGCATGGTGTCCCCGGTTCGCCAGCACAGCCAAGTGTGGGCTATTCCACCTCGCCGCACTGGCCTGGCTACGGGGAGCATTCAGCCAGATGCGGTGCTCGAGACCTGCAGTGCGCCTCCACGGTCCGGTCTATCCGGTGCCGCCTCCACACACCAGCCCTCCGGTGGTAGCCCCCCGCACCAGGCTGTCTCTCCATCTCCTCCCTACAGGTGCTCCCGCCTGTCTAGTGTTGCCAGAGTCACCCGTCTGTCCGGAACCGCCGGGGTCGCCCATCTGTCCGGAGCCGCCGGGGTGGCCCATCTGTCCGGAGCCGCCGGGGTGGCCCATCTGTCCGGAGCCGCCGGGGTGGCCCATCTGTCCAGAGCCGCCGGGGTGGCCCATCTGTCCGGAGCCGCCGGGGTCGCCCGTCTGTCCGGAGCCGCCGGGGTCGCCCGTCTGTCCGGGGTCGCCCGTCTGTCCGGAGCCGCCGGGGTGGCCCGTCTGTCAGGGAGCCGCCGGGGTGGCCCGTCTGTCAGGGAGCCGCCGGGGTGGCCCGTCTGTCCGGAGCCGCCGGGGTGGCCCGTCTGTCCGGAGCCGCCGGGGTGGCCCGTCTGTCCGGAGCCGCCGGGGTGGCCCGTCTGTCCGGAGCGGCTCGTCTGTCCGGCACAGCCGGAGTCTCCCGCCTGTCAGGCGCTGCCGGAATCTCCTGTCCATTCGGGACCCATTGCTAGGGTCCCCAGTCCGAGGTCGGCGACCCTCGCCGCCGACCTCGGACTGGGGACCCTAGCAATGGGTCCCGAATGGACAGGAGATTCCTTAGGCAGATGTTAACAACGCACACACACTCATGAAATATATATAATTACATTCATTCCCCAATGAGCGGCATTGTGGCAGTAAGTGATGGTTGTATGGGGACTTTGTTTATGGCTCTATCACTTCCTAAGTGTCAAAGGAACTGAACCGAAAAGGAATGGAAGCATAAACAAAAGATATACAAAATATAGTTCTCACACAAAAATCATCTAATTGGACTATACTCTATATACGTCCAATGTTCTGGCAAAATGACTAGCATGGCATAGTCTCTAATGCCATATCTGGGGTTTTCCTACTTGGTGTGTTGCTTAGGCACTAACCTAAGTTGATAACTATATGATAAGTCAACAGCTGTAAGGCACTAGTTTTGGCAGTCTACAGGGATGACCTATGGACTTCTGGGAAGAAAACTGGTGAGTGCTGTAGCTGTAGAGTCAAAGGCCAAGAAGTAAATGTTCAACTTTACTAAGGTTGGCATTTTGCTTGGACCATTAAGTGATCCTAGCATAAATCCAAATTGGATGTTCTGTTGTGCATGTGTGTTTATGCTTACACAAGCGCGCATGTCAAAGGAAGAAAACCAAGTATCCTGGCAGATTACAACTTGTTCAGAATGAGTCTGATGTAGTCAGGTAATTTTCAGGTCAATGCCTGGAGGTCAGTCAGAATTGGTGTCGAGGAAGTCTGTATTAGTTTTTACTACAAGTCACTGTCTTCCACTATTGTAGTGCTGATAGGTATGAAGTCTCTTTCATAGCTATGTTATCCACGGAGGAGCTAACCTCACGACGGAAGTACTCTTTAAGTATTGGACCAGTCGTACGTGGTGTGATCGTGGTTAATGATTCTAATACTTTTCCTCCTGAATGAAGGATTCTATTTATTAGTGTGTGTGTTAACCATTGGAAGAGTGCACTGGAGATTCCCTTCCACGTGTTGCACTCTGAGTGACTCCTATGTCGCTATTGTCAAGGGTCATTTGATTGGTTAGGTCTCTAACCTTCTTACTGATTGTAGCTGGACTGACTGTCGCTGGTATTGGTACTGGTACTACAGGGGACCAGTTATCCTACTAATTTATTCTGAAATATTATACTACAGGAACACATGATTGGAGCATTTTACTAGTTGTATTGTAGTTGAAACTACACATGGCAGGGAATGATTATTGTTGCCATTTGTTTTGGAGGTGGACAAGTCCACTGGACTTCCTTTACGACCAGTGTGGTACACCTCAGTACTATCTTAGATGTTCTCTAAAATAATCCTCGTCTAGGGGCCTGTCTGCTCCTCACTGTTCTCACAGGGGAGTTTACAACTAGATTTAATTTATGCTCTGGCGGCCTCGTATGCTCTGGCGGCCCACCGGCCTCGATGAGGCTCATCATGGGTCTGGGCTACTATCCCCCCCCCCCCCCCACCAGAGGGTGGTGTTGGTGTCCGAGGCGCAAACGAAAAGCTCGGACCCTATGTACGAGTTGTCAGCGTCCGTGTTATGAGAATGGCTGTAACCTTTTAACCAAATCTCCTGGTGTTTGTGCTTCAATACCCTCAGTGGCTGTAGAGGCCTGTCAGTCACCACCGTGTCCGCGTGTGGCAACCTCTTCAGTACCTGCGAACTGAGACGAGGATATCGGTCTGTGATATCGCAAAGTGTTTCACCAGTGGGAGTCATCGGGTCAGTTGCTGGAATGACACCATTAGTGTCATTGTAAGGGGTGACAGTCCCCAACAAAGCGGAAGGTGTATCATCGGAAACAGAGTATACTCTGCGCATCAATGTTTTCTTGTTGATACGGCTGCAGTGCTTGCGGAAGTGTCCGAAGGGCAAGAGGATTTCACATCAACTACTGTATTGCATGACTGCAAGGAGGAGGGAAATTGCTCATTCACAGAGACAGCTGGCTCGAAATCATGAAAAGTTGGCTGGAATGTGTCGAGATATCGTAATATCTCCTTGGATCGGATTCTGCCCCAAGAGGTTTCTAAACGTCTTTTTCCCAAGGGGTGCTTTCGACAGATACGCCTCGTGAATGACTGCGTTGCAGCTAGCGTCAGGGGAAGACAGTGTGGTCGGTGGAGAAGGCACGGTGGCCTGTGACCATACCTGGTTAGTTTTCCAATCCATCAAATGGGAGTAACCGATCCATCAAGTCTGCGCCAAGTAGCAGGGTTACAGTTTCGAGGCTGGTAACATACACAGGGTGAACGAGAGATACGTCCTTGAAGTGTAGTTTCAGCATGACTCTCAATGTGAGAGACGAGGTAGTCTGAGTGACCCTTCGAAGTGTAGTGTCGCATCGTTACACTTTTAACCAACGTTTAGTTGGCGTCAAAGCCCTTTTGAGATCATCAAACAATGTTTGAGAGATGAGTGATATTGTCACACCCGAATCAATTAGCGCATGACAAGTTAAGCAGTCCTCCAGGATTGTTTCCAGGTATGGCCATTTAGATTCATGGTTAGTGGACATATTCCCCACAAAGTGGAGTGGTCGTTCGCAACGACGTGATGTGCCATTTCTGTTCAAAGTGGAAGCAGATTGACTTTTACGATTTTGAGTGGGCTTGGCTTTAACGAAGCGCTTGACCTTTTTCTTCGCAACCTTTGTCAAATGTTAATTCCTGCGGACCTGGTGTTCGGTAATTCCCCGTCTAGTCCTTGCTATGGGTGTTAATTCCTGTGGACCCTGTGTCCGGTAATTCCCCGTCTAGTCCTTGCTATGGGTGTTAATTCCTGCGGACCTGGTGTCCGGTAATTCCCCGGTCTAGTCCTTGCTATGGGTGTTAATTCCTGTGGACCCTGTGTCCGGTAATTCCCCGTCTAGTCCTTGTGACTTATCTTTTACCCTTTTCTCAAATCGTTCTCGCTTCAGTTCTTCCCGTAATGGTGCTTCTGAAGAACATTGGTCTACGCTTTGATCATCCTTCAACCCTTTGTTACCCTTGTGCTCTGACACATTGTGTGGGTTGGGTGCAGGAACGTAGCGAACAGGTTGATTGTAGCGGTAGTCATGTTGATGGAGACGTACTTTACAGATATTTCGAACGAGGTTATTGGAATCATGGTTTCGTGGTAGAAACTGTTGTTGTGCGTCATCTCTCAACGCTCCAATACCTGATAATGCACCCTCTAACTGGAGTGAGTGCTCCTGGTCACACTTCAAAACCGATTGGTCAGGGCTCTTAGCGTTGTGAACTTTTGATGCCTCAAAAGCTGTGCTTGCAAGCTCTCTGAGTTGTAAGATAGGCAAGCCAACGTGTGGGGCAGGGCCCAAGTAGGTAATGAAGGTAGGATAGGATACATGTTCGACAGGAACATTTGTTTAAAAGGTAACCAGTCTTCCATGCCTGTTTCAGTGAGTAGGCCAAAGTAAACTGAACAAAGCCTATGATAGTAAGCTTGTGGATGTTCGTTCCGAGCTTGTTTGACTGTGTTAGCCAGTGAGCTATCGTGTTTGCGAGTCGCAGAACCACTGAATTGTAATTTCAAAGCTGTGGCAAGTTTAGCGTAGTTGTATAGCACGTGTTGCTGTTGTAGACGAATTAACCTTGTCACGTGTCTATTTGACGTTTGCTTCAACAGGTAAACCCTGTCAGAACCCGTAGTGTTCGGGTAGCCATCCAACCTCTATGTCAGCTAGGAACGTCTCAGTATCGTTTGGCTGACTTGGAACGGGGTCAAAGGTGGGGAAATTCTTGATGAGTTTGTCAAGGTATTCCGCGCCAAGCGGGCAGAAAGGGTTGGCTTCATCCTGTGGAGAGATTGGGGCTGAAAGGCCAAGAGGGGAGAAGCCAAGCCTTGTTGTTGTTGGCCAAGAGGAGAAGACTGAGGGACACATGAGGGAGGCAAGGTCTGAAACTTATCGTCTTTACTCCTGTGAGTTCAGGGCTCCGGGTGCTTGGATTGGTAGTCACGCTGGACTTCCTCCAGATGGTACCTACGGGTGGTATTCTGCTGCATTGCAGAGTCCACTTGAGCGCTTAGAGTACTGATTTTGGACACGTGAGTGTCACACTTGCTCCTTTCAGTCTCAAAACTTATCTGTCATGGCTTGCAGATAGAGGTCTTGAGTACGGATTGAAAGATTCAGTGATGAGATTTCGTCCGCTTGCTTAGAAATCAATAGTTCCATCTTCATCACCTCAGTTCTCTCATCATTCATTTGGTCAGCGACTTCAATGAGTTCTGCTGATTTGTCATCCAACTTATGTCCCGGCAGCCAACAATCTTCTGTACACCACCCCTACCTTGTCACAACACCACTGATTGGCTCAAACGCATTAAGAACTTCTAATGTCATTGTGTTCATTAACTGATCGTCTTTGGCCTGCAGCGTTGAGTAGAACCGTGTTACTTTGAGTAACGTTCAACAAAGCTGTATGCGTGTTATCAAGTTGAGCGCTCCTGTTTGTAGATAACTCTTCAGATTTATGTAGTTTGGCGTGGACATCATCGTATTTAGTTTTGGCTAAATCAAGTTCTTCCTGTAGCATATGATTTTGTCTAATTGCAAAAACGTCATACGTTTTTGCAATTACATTTAATTGTTCAGTTTTCAAGCGCAGTTCCATAGCTAGGAGAATGTTTCCCTTTTCTGCATTTGTCATTGGTTTCCCGGTTCTCTCCCTCTGTCCCTTTATGTCTACCATCGCCTGCTAGTGCTTCAGCTGTGCACTGCATTATTGGACAGATGCCAATCCTGGGTGGCAAGACATCAGGGCTAGACTGGAGAGAACCTTTACAAGGCCTGCCCCCGATGGTTGATTTTGGAAAGACATCAGAGCTAGACTGGAGAGAACCTTTACAAGGCCTGCCCCCGATGGTTGATTTTGGAAAGACATCAGGGCTAGACTGGAGAGAACCTTTACAAGGCCTGCCCCCGATGGTTGATTTTGGAAAGACATCAGGGCTAGACTGGAGAGAACCTTTACAAGGCCTGCCCCCGATGGTTGATTTTGGAAAGACATCAGGGCTAGACTGGAGAGAACCTTTACAAGGCCTGCCCCCGATGGTTGATTTTGGAAAGACATCAGGGCTAGACTGGAGAGAACCTTTACAAGGCCTGCCCCGATGGTTGATTTTGGAAAGACATCAGGGCTAGACTGGAGAGAACCTTTACGAGGCCTGCCCCCGATGGTTGATTTTGGAAAGACATCAGGGCTAGACTGGAGAGAACCTTTACGAGGCCTGCCCCCGATGGTTGATTTTGGAAAGACATCAGGGCTAGACTGGAGAGAACCTTTACAAGGCCTGCCCCCGATGGTTGATTTTGGAAAGACATCAGGGCTAGACTGGAGAGAACCTTTACAAGGCCTGCCCCGATGGTTGATTTTGGAAAGACATCAGGGCTAGACTGGAGAGAACCTTTACAAGGCCTGCCCCCGATGGTTGATTTTGGAAAGACATCATTTTGGAAAGGGCTAGACTGGAGAGAACCTTTACAAGGCCTGCCCCGATGGTTGATTTTGGAAAGACATCAGGGCTAGACTGGAGAGAACCTTTACAAGGCCTGCCCCCGATGGTTGATTTTGGAAAGACATCAGGGCTAGACTGGAGAGAACCTTTACAAGGCCTGCCCCCGATGGTTGATTTTGGAAAGACATCAGGGCTAGACTGGAGAGAACCTTTACAAGGCCTGCCCCCGATGGTTGATTTTGGAAAGACATCAGGGCTAGACTGGAGAGAACCTTTACAAGGGATGGTTGGTTTTGGAAAGACATCACTAGACTGGAGAGAACCTTTACAAGGCCTGCCCCGATGGTTGATTTTGGAAAGACATCAGGGCTAGACTGGTTGAGAGAACCTAGACTGGAGAGAACGAGGCCTGCCCCGATGGTTGATTTTGGAAAGACATCAGGGCTAGACTGGAGAGAACCTTTACGAGGCCTGCCCCCGATGGTTGATTTTGGAAAGACATCAGGGCTAGACTGGAGAGAACCTTTACGAGGCCTGCCCCCGATGGTTGGTTTTGGAAAGACATCAGGGCTAGACTGGAGAGAACCTTTACAAGGCCTGCCCCCGATGGTTGGTTTTGGAAAGACATCAGGGCTAGACTGGAGAGAACCTTTACGAGGCCTGTGCCGATGGTTGGTTTTGGAAAGACATCAGGGCTAGACTGGAGAGAACCTTTACAAGGCCTGCCCCGATGGTTGGTTTTGGAAAGACATCAGGGCTAGACTGGAGAGAACCTTTACAAGGCCTGCCCCCGATGGTTGGTTTTGGAAAGACATCAGGGCTAGACTGGAGAGAACCTTTACAAGGCCTGCCCCCGATGGTTGGTTTTGGAAAGACATCAGGGCTAGACTGAGAGAACCTTTACAAGGCCTGCCCCCCGATGGTTGGTTTTGGAAAGACATCAGGGCTAGACTGGAGAGAACCTTTACAAGGCCTGTGCCGATGGTTGGTTTTGGAAAGACATCAGGGCTAGACTGGAGAGAACCTTTACAAGGCCTGCCCCCGATGGTTGGTTTTGGAAAGACATCAGGGCTAGACTGGAGAGAACCTTTACAAGGCCTGCCCCCGATGGTTGGTTTTGGAAAGACATCAGGGCTAGACTGGAGAGAACCTTTACAAGGCCTGCCCCCGATGGTTGGTTTTGGAAAGACATCAGGGCTAGACTGGAGAGAACCTTTACAAGGCCTGCCCCCGATGGTTGGTTTTGGAAAGACATCAGGGCTAGACTGGAGAGAACCTTTACAAGGCCTGCCCCCGATGGTTGGTTTTGGAAAGACATCAGGGCTAGACTGGAGAGAACCTTTACAAGGCCTGTGCCGATGGTTGGTTTTGGAAAGACATCAGGGCTAGACTGGAGAGAACCTTTACAAGGCCTGCGCCCGATGGTTGATTTTGGAAAGACATCAGGGCTAGACTGGAGAGAACCTTTACAAGGCCTGCCCCCGATGGTTGGTTTTGGAAAGACATCAGGGCTAGACTGGAGAGAACCTTTACAAGGCCTGCCCCCGATGGTTGGTTTTGGAAAGACATCAGAGCTAGACTGGAGAGAACCTTTACAAGGCCTGCCCCGATGGTTGGTTTTGGAAAGACATCAGGGCTAGACTGGAGAGAACCTTTACGAGGCCTGCCCCCGATGGTTGGTTTTGGAAAGACATCAGAGCTAGACTGGAGAGAACCTTTACAAGGCCTGCCCCCGATGGTTGGTTTTGGAAAGACATCAGAGCTAGACTGGAGAGAACCTTTACGAGGCCTGCCCCCGATGGTTGGTTTTGGAAAGACATCAGGGCTAGACTGGAGAGAACCTTTACGAGGCCTGCCCCCGATGGTTGATTTTGGAAAGACATCAGAGCTAGACTGGAGAGAACCTTTACGAGGCCTGCCCCGATGGTTGGTTTTGGAAAGACATCAGGGCTAGACTGGAGAGAACCTTTACGAGGCCTGCCCCCGATGGTTGGTTTTGGAAAGACATCAGGGCTAGACTGGAGAGAACCTTTACAAGGCCTGTGCCGATGGTTGGTTTTGGAAAGACATCAGGGCTAGACTGGAGAGAACCTTTACGAGGCCTGCCCCGATGGTTGATTTTTTGGAAATGTTTTCAGATTTTAGACTGATTTTGGAGAACCTTTAAGGCCTGCGCCCGATGGTTGGTTTTGGAAAGACATCAGGGCTAGACTGGAGAGAACCTTTACGAGGCCTGCCCCCGATGGTTGGTTTTGGAAAGACATCAGAGCTAGACTGGAGAGAACCTTTACGAGGCCTGCCCCCGATGGTTGGTTTTGGAAAGCGTTGTCGTCTGCTTTTCCACTAATGGCATAATTAGGGTTGGTATCGCTGCTGAGGTCAGAGATCAATCCGTTTGCGGGTGGAGGTTCACTAATTAGCGGGCGAGTGGGGACTACCCCCCCCCGATAGCTTGCACATTATTAGAACATTTTGAAAGGAAAAAATGTTTTTCCTAATTTTCCAAAGTTTGGTTTTGGAATATATTGGGAGCTGCAAAGACGATTTTAATATATTTATAGACGTTAATTAACCATCAGTACTGGACAGTACTGTGGAAGTTTGACGTGAATGAATTTGCAAAAGCAAATTGAATTAATCAATGATAATGATACCTGGATAGGCTATCTGGGTATTACATTTTAAATTAACCTGGGAAGTTGGTTCATCTAGGTTACTATTGCAAAGTTTAAGGTGTCTCGTTTAATTGGAAGAACCTAGAAAGGTATGTCCAACAATTTAAATAAATAAATGGAATGAGACCCAAGCAATTGAGATTGCTGGATTATTTGAACGTGATCCACGTGTGGATTTCCAACACTTCTTTTAAGAGATGTACTTGCGATTCTTCACCAGCAGTGATGCAGAATGCTGAAATCAAACGGAAGTACAAAGGGCGGTACTTCCGTCACGGAAGGTGGAGGATTTTAAACGGAACACAGGAAGTGAAAAATGTTCCCCCTCTGTTAGTTTAGCATCTCGTAATCGCACATTGTTCAGAAATATCACTTTCTAAGCACAGAATAGGGTCCTCTCACCATGGAAAGGGTGGGTTTACTAGTGACATCTCACATTAAACCTTTCGACATACTCTGCTAGCGTTATGTTGACACGGTACATACTACGGATCTGCCTGTAGTCTGTCCACACTGGTGTAGTGCGGTAGGCAGCTAAATACTACGGATCTGCCTGTAGTCCGTCCACACTGGTGTAGTGCAGTAGGCAGCTAAATACTACGGATCTGCCTGTAGTCCGTCCACACTGGTGTAGTGCAGTAGGCAGCTAAATACTACGGATCTGCCTGTAGTCAGTCCACACTGGTGTAGTGCGGTAGGCAGCTAAATACTACGGATCTGCCTGTAGTCAGTCCACACTGGTGTAGTGCAGTAGGCAGCTAAATACTACGGATCTGCCTGTAGTCAGTCCACACTGGTGTAGTGCGGTAGGCAGCTAAATACTACGGATCTGTAGTGTCCACACTGGTGTAGTGCGGTAGGCAGCTAAATACTACGGATCTGCCTGTAGTCAGTCCCACACTGGTGTAGTGCAGTAGGCAGCTAAATACTACGGATCTGCCTGTAGTCAGTCCACACTGGTGTAGTGTAGTCAGTCCACACGGTAGGTGGACAAAAATACTACGGATCTGCCTGTAGTCAGTCCACACTGGTGTAGTGCGGTAGGTGGACAAAAATACTACGGATCTGCCTGTAGTCCGTCCACACTGGTGTAGTGCAGTAGGCAGCTAAATACTACGGATCTGCCTGTAGTCAGTCCACACTGGTGTAGTGCAGTAGGTGGACAAAAATACTACGGATCTGCCTGTAGTCAGTCCACACTGGTGTAGTGCAGTAGGCAGCTAAATACTACGGATCTGCCTGTAGTCAGTCCACACTGGTGTAGTGCGGTAGGAAGCTAAATACTACGGATCTGCCTGTAGTCAGTCCAGACTGGTGTAGTGCGGTAGGTGGACAAAAATACTACGGATCTGCCTGTAGTCAGTCCACACTGGTGTAGTGCAGTAGGTGGACAAAAATACTACGGATCTGCCTGTAGTCCGTCCACACTGGTGTAGTGCAGTAGGCAGCTAAATACTACGGATCTGCCTGTAGTCCGTCCACACTGGTGTAGTGCGGTAGGCAGCTAAATACTACGGATCTGCCTGTAGTCCATCCACACTGGTGTAGTGCGGTAGGCAGCTAAATACTACGGATCTGCCTGTAGTCCGTCCACACTGGTGTAGTGCAGTAGGCAGCTAAATACTACGGATCTGCCTGTAGTCCGTCCACACTGGTGTAGTGCAGTAGGCAGCTAAATACTACGGATCTGCCTGTAGTCAGTCCACACTGGTTTAGTGCGGTAGGTGGACAAAAATACTACGGATCTGCCTGTAGTCCGTCCACACTGGTGTAGTGCGGTAGGCAGCTAAATACTACGGATCTGCCTGTAGTCCGTCCACACTGGTGTAGTGCGGTAGGCAGCTAAATACTACGGATCTGCCTGTAGTCCGTCCACACTGGTGTAGTGCGGTAGGCAGCTAAATACTACGGATCTGCCTGTAGTCTGTCCACACTGGTGTAGTGTAGTAGGCGGACAAAAATACTACGGATCTGCCTGTAGTCCGTCCACACTGGTGTAGTGCAGTAGGCGGACAAAAATACTACGGATCTGCCTGTAGTCCGTCCACACTGGTGTAGTGCGGTAGGCGGACAAAAATACTATGGATCTGCCTGTAGTCTGTCCACACTGGTGTAGTGCGGTAGGTGGACAAAAATACTTCGGCTTGGAAGGAAAGAATATCTTCTCATTTCCAACCTTACTGGCTCTAGAAGTTAATATGTTTGGCCTAACGGACTAAATCTGGAATTTATCACTCATTGCTCTGACGCTAAAAACCACTACCGGAGGCGCTCTGTAGCCTCTTCAAATGGGAACACACACAACCAATTTGAATGTATACAAAGCAGTCTGTTTGTACAATTCTGTTTGCACAATTGATTTATAGAATTCCACAGCAAAGTCTAATTCTATCTTAGATTCCTTACCCGGGGGCATCATAAATGTTGTGTCTTTTCAGATATTTTCATATCTGATCCATAATCTTCTGATTAATTAATTATTTACTTTACCTCACGTTAGTCTCATTCCAAACGTCGTAAATTGTTGGTTATCTGCACGAACCCAGTCTTCACTATGAGTCATCCATACATCAATTGTCTTAAATAATTAATTTATTACTAACTAAGTAATTCACAGAAATGCATAAACAAACAGTAAATGTGGTTACATGAAATGAGAATGTGTCCTAGTGGGCTGAACCGGCATGGCGGCTTGTTAGACAAAAGGGGAAGTGGGGGTCGACTAAGAAGTCACTACAAAGTGATAATTATAACAATTGAAATGCTAATCCTTTGCACATGAACGCTCACTCATTCGGGAACAATTGCAATCAATATATATATATTTACGCTCAGTGTGTCGGTGAAAATTTCATTTCTTTTGTAGAGTTGTCCGTCTCTCTCCCTCTCTCTCTCTGTCGTGGTTATAGTGGTTAGTTCAGAGTGACATTCATTCGTTTCGTTACAGAATGGTTGTTTCGGCAGTTGTCATTCTTCGCGTTCAATGATACCAAATTCCTAGCTGCAGACTAGTAATTAATATCAAAGACTTGTTCTTATTCTGTCGGTATCGATAGTCTAAGAGTTTAACCACGTGGTATGATTAAAAGATTAAGCAATGGTCCACAACCTTTGTCTCCCCTAATGGAGAAAAACATGGTCTGCAACCTTTAGCCATCTCGTTATTGAGGTAAGCTCGGTCTGCTGATCGAAAACCCGAGTGGGGGTTATATTCGGAGGGGCCGAAAAAGGGCTGTCCCAGGATGTCTGACCCTAACTGGGCTCAGGGGCGGTCCTCTGATTTAGTTCAAATCAAAAGGGAATTGTATTTTTCTTCATTAAACAGTCCAAAATCATATTACACAATTATACAAACAGTATCATACTCACTCATTCATCTTATACAACAATTAGATGTAAACCTCATATCTGAGGCTGTTATATAAACAGCGTTATGTGGCCACACCGTCTCCCATGAGCTTCCCCAAGTTGTGACAAACGGACCAGTTCGTAGCCTGATTCTTCACCGATCTTTTATACTTTCTCCGGAACATGAAATTTGTTCCTACCTCAAGTTCTGTGAGGTGGAAGGATTTCCTTTGTCCTCTATGAAAATATACTCTCTCTATACTATACAACGTTTCTCTGACCACAGCAACCTAGTTGAAGGAGGAAAGGGGGAGGCAGGGAGAGGGGGAAGGGGCTTTCTATACCCAAAGAGGCCAACGTCATGACACCAGGGTAGGTTAGAGGCTGCCAGGACTTACCAGGGTAGGTTAGAGGCTGCCAGGACAAACGCCAGGTCTCACCAGGGTAGGTTAGAGGCTGCCAGGTATCACCAGGGTAGGTTAGAGGCTGCCAGGTCTCACCAGGGTAGGTTAGAGGCTGCCAGGTCTCACCAGGGTAGGTTAGAGGCTGCCAGGTCTCACCAGGGTAGGTTAGAGGCTGCCAGGACTTACCATGGTAGGTTAGAGGCTGCCAGGACTTACCATGGTAGGTTAGAGGCTGCCAGGACAAATGCCAGGTCTCAACAGGGTAGGTTAGAGACTGCCAGGACAAACGCCAGGTCTTACCAGGGTAGGTTAGACACTGCCAGGACAAACGACAGGTCTTACCAGGGTAGGTTAGTGTTAGAGAGGTCAGGGTTAGTCCTACCAGGGAAGGTTATGGTTAGTCCTACCAGGGAAGGTTAGGGTTAGACCTACCAGGGAAGGTTATGGTTAGACCTACAAGGGAAGGTTATGGTTAGACCTACCAGGGAAGGTTATGGTTAGACCTACCAGGGAAGGTTAGGGTTAGACCTACCAGGGAAGGTTAGGGTTAGACCTACCAGGGAAGGTTATGGTTAGACCTACCAGGGAAGGTTATGGTTAGACCTACCAGGGAAGGTTAGGGTTAGACCTACCAGGGAAGGTTATGGTTAGACCTACCAGGGAAGGTTAGGGTTAGACCTACCAGGGAAGGTTATGGTTAGACCTACCAGGGAAGGTTAGGGTTAGACCTACCAGGGAAGGTTAGGGTTAGACCTACCAGGGAAGGTTATGGTTAGACCTACCAGGGAAGGTTAGGGTTAGACCTACCAGGGAAGGTTAGGGTTAGACCTACCAGGGAAGGTTATGGTTAGACCTACCAGGGAAGGTTATGGTTAGACCTACCAGGGAAGGTTATGGTTAGACCTACCAGGGAAGGTTAGGGTTAGACCTACCAGGGAAGGTTAGGGTTAGTCCTACCAGGGAAGGTTAGGGTTAGACCTACCAGGGAAGGTTAGATGCTGCCAGGACAAAAACCAGATCATCAGATCGGGCCAGTCCATCCATCTGGACCAAAAGCTCTGTCTTCATCCTTCTGCTGCCCTCGTGCTCTCCTCTGGACCAGGACAGCAACACAGAGAACAGAGAGCAGCATTAATAACACAGAGAGAGCATTATTAAACACAGAGAGCAGCATTTATAACACAGAGAGCAGCATTAGTAAAACACAGAGAGCAGCATTAGTAAACACAGAGAGCAGCATTTATAACACAGAGAGCAGCATTTATAACACAGAGAGCAGCATTAGTAAACACAGAGAGCAGCATTAAAAACACAGAGAGCAGCATTAGTAAACACAGAGAGCAGCATTTATAACACAGAGAGCAGCATTTATAACACAGAGAGCAGCATTAGTAAACACAGAGAGCAGCATTAGTAAACACAGAGAGCAGCATTAGTAAACACAGAGAGCAGCATTTATAACACAGAGAGCAGCATTAAAAACACAGAGAGCAGCATTAGTAAACACAGAGAGCAGCATTTATAAACACAGAGAGCAGCATTTAGTAAACACAGAGAGCAGCATTAGTAAACACAGAGAGCAGCATTTATAAACACAGAGAGCAGCATTAGTAAACACAGAGAGCAGCATTTATAACACAGAGAGCAGCATTTATAACACAGAGAGCAGCATTAAAAACACAGAGAGCAGCATTAGTAAACACAGAGAGCAGCATTTATAACACAGAGAGCAGCATTTATAACACAGAGAGCAGCATTAGTAAACACAGAGAGCAGCATTTATAACACAGAGAGCAGCATTAAAAACACAGAGAGCAGCATTAGCATTTAAACACAGAGAGCAGCATTTATAAGCAGCAGCAGCATTAGTAAACACAGAGCAGCATTTATTTATAACACAGAGAGCAGCATTAGTAAACACAGAGAGCAGCATTAGTAAACACAGAGAGCAGCATTTATAACACAGAGAGCAGCATTAGTAAACACAGAGAGCAGCATTTATAACACAGAGAGCAGCATTAGTAAACACAGAGAGCAGCATTAGTAAACACAGAGAGCAGCATTAAAAACACAGAGAGCAGCATTTATAACACAGAGAGCAGCATTTATAACACAGAGAGCAGCATTAGTAAACACAGAGAGCAGCATTAGTAAACACAGAGAGCAGCATTTATAACACAGAGAGCAGCATTAGTAAACACAGAGAGCAGCATTAGTAAACACAGAGAGCAGCATTAGTAAACACAGAGAGCAGCATTAGTAAACACAGAGAGCAGCATTTATAACACAGAGAGCAGCATTAGTAAACACAGAGAGCAGCATTAGTAAACACAGAGAGCAGCATTTATAACACAGAGAGCAGCAGCAGCATTAGTAAACACAGAGAGCAGCATTTATAACACAGAGAGCAGCATTTAAACAGACAGCATTAGTAAACAGAGCAGCATTAAAAACACAGAGAGCAGCATTAGTAAACACAGAGAGCAGCATTAGTAAACACAGAGAGCAGCATTAGTAAACACAGAGAGCAGCATTTATAACACAGAGAGCAGCATTAAAAACACAGAGTATTTACTGCCCCATTATAACACAGAGAGCAGCATTTCTATAACATTCCCCTAAACACCAGCATTTATAACACAGAGAGCAGCATTAACTAAACACCCATTTATAACACCCCCACTATAACTCCCCTCCCCCCCCAGAGAGCAGCATTTATAACTAACACAGAGAGCCCCTTCCCCCTATAACACCCCTCACCCCACTCCTTCGCCAACTCCCCCACTCCTTCTATAACTCACCCTCCCCTCTCTACGTAGCTCACCCTCCCCTCTCTCCGTAACTCACCCTCGTAACTCACCCTCCCCTCTCTCCGTAACTCACCCTCCCCTCTCTCCGTAACTCACCCTCCGTAATTCGCCCTCCGTAATTCACCCTCCCCTCTCTCTGTAACTCACCCTCCCCTCTCTCCGTAACTCACCCTCCCCTCTCTCCGTAACTCACCCTCCGTAATTCGCCCTCCGTAATTCACCCTCCCCTCTCTCTATAACTCACCCTCCCCTCTCTCCGTAATTCACCCTCCGTAACTCACCCTCCCCTCTCTCTGTAACTCCCCCCCTCTCTCTGTAACTCCCCCTCCCCTCTCTGTAACTCCCCCTCCCCCTCTCTCCGTAACTCCCCTCCCCTCTCTCCGTAACTCCCCTCCCCTCTCTCCGTAACTCCCCTCCCCTCTCTCCGTAACTCCCCCTCCCCTCTCTCCGTAACTCCCCCTCCCCTCTCTCCGTAACTCCCCCTCCCTCTCTCCGTAACTCCCCTCCCTCTCTCCGTAACTTCCCCTCCCCTCTCTCCGTAACTCCTTCTCTCCGTAACTCCTTCTCTCCGTAACTCCTTCTCTCCTTCTCTCCGTAACTCCTTCTCTCCGTAACTCCTTCTCTCCGTAACTCCCTCTCTCCGTAACTCCCTCTCTCCGTAACTCCCTCTCTCCGTAACTCCCTCTCTCCGTAACTCACCCTCCTCCAGTCCCTCTCTGGCTCATAACTGACTCCAGTTCATCTAGGAAAATGGTGGAAGGGGCGTGGTAGCGAGCCAGCTCAAACAACACCTGGAGAGAGGAGTGCATTATGTCAACTAATAAACATCAGTCTTTAACATTCATACAGGGACAGCCACGTACCCTGACCAGCTTCTCAGAGTCTCCTCTCCACTTGCTGACGATGCTGGAGGCTGAGATGTTGAAGAAGGTGGTGTTACACTCTGTGGCTACAGCCTTGGCCAGCAGTGTCTTACCTGTACCTGAGAGGAGAGGTTAGGAGTGTGTGTGGATGTGTCTGTAGGTGTGTGCGTGTGTAGGTGTGTGTGTGTAGGTGAGTGTGCGTGTGGAGGTGTGTGTGTAGGTGAGTGTGCGTGTGGAGGTGTGTGTGAAGGTGTTACCTGGAGGTCCGTATAACAGCAGACCTTTCCATGGAGACAGGATGCCAGTGAATAGCTGTGGATACTAAGGACAGAATGAAGGAATGTTAGTTCTATAGAGTCAGATCAAATTACAATTTCAAGCAGCAACCGTACTGTAAGATGGACCGTACTGTAAGATGGGCCATACTGTCAGATGGGCCATACTGTCAGATGGACCCTACTGTCAGATGGACCCTACTGTCAGATGGACCCTACTGTAAGATGGGTCATACTGTCAGATGGACCCTACTGTCAGATGGACCCTACTGTCAGATGGACCCTACTGTCAGATGGACCGTACTGTCAGATGGACCGTACTGTCAGATGGACCGTACTGTAAGATGGACCCTACTGTCAGATGGACCGTACTGTCAGATGGATCGTACTGTCAGATGGACCGTACTGTCAGATGGACCGTACTGTCAGATGGACCGTACTGTAAGATGGACCCTACTGTCAGATGGGCCCTACTGTAAGATGGGCCCTACTGTCAGATGGACCCTACTGTCAGATGGACCCTACTGTCAGATGGACCGTACTCTACGATGGGCAGTATTCTAAGATGGGCCGTACTCTACGATGGGCAGTACTCTAAGATGGGCCGTACTCTAAGATGGACAGTACTCTAAGATGGACAGTACTCTAAGATGGACAGTACTCTAAGATGGGCAGTATTGTAAGATGGGCCGTACTCTAAGATGGACAGTACTCTAAGATGGACAGTACTCTAAGATGGACAGTACTCTAAGATGGACAGTACTCTAAGATGGGCCGTACTCTAAGATGGGCCGTACTCTAAGATGGACAGTACTCTAAGATGGACAGTACTCTAAGATGGACAGTACTCTAAGATGGACAGTACTCTAAGATGGGCAGTACTCTAAGATGGGCAGTATTGTAAGATGGGCCGTACTCTAAGATGGACAGTACTCTAAGATGGACAGTACTCTAAGATGGACAGTACTCTAAGATGGACAGTACTCTAAGATGGGCCGTACTCTAAGATGGGCCGTACTCGAAGATGGGCCGTACTCGAAGATGGGCCGTACTCGAAGATGGACAGTACTCTACGATGGGCCGTACTCTACGATGGGCCGTACTCTAAGATGGGCCGTACTCTAAGATGGGCCGTACTCTAAGATGGGCCGTACTCTAAGATGGGCCGTACTCTAAGATGGGCCTTAAGTACTCTAAGATACGATGGGCCGACTCTACGATGGGCCGTACTCTACGATGGGCCGTACTCTACGATGGGCCGTACTCTACGATGTCACTCTAAGATGGGCCGTACTCTACGATCGTAAGATGGGCCGTACTCTAAGATGGGCCGTACTAAGATCTACTCTAAGATGGGTACTCTAAGATGGGGGTACTCTACGATGGGCCGTACTCTACGATGGGCCGTACTCTCAAGATGGGCCGTACTCTAAGATGGGCCGTACTCTAAGATGGGTCGTACTCTAAGATGGGCCGTACTCTAAGATGGGCCGTACTCTAAGATGGGTACCGTACTTAAGATGGGCCGTACTCTAAGATGGGCCGTACTCTAAGATGGGCCGTACTCTAAGATGGGCCGTACTCTAAGATGGACAGTACTCTAAGTAAGACTCAGTACTCTAAGATGGGCCGTACTCTAAGATGGACAGTACTCTAAGATGGGCTAAGATACTCTAAGATGGGCAGTACTAAGATGGGCCGTATTGTAAGATGGGCCGTACTCTAAGATGGACCGTACTCTAAGATGGACAGTACTCTAAGATGGGCCGTACTCTAAGATGGGCAGTACTCTAAGATCTAAGATAAGATGGGCCGTACTCTAAGATGGGCTCTAAGATGGACAGTACTCTAAGATGGGCAGTACTCTAAGATGGGCAGTACTCTAAGATGGCAGTACTCTAAGATGGGCCGTACTCTAAGATGGGCCGTACTCTAAGATGGGTACTCTAAGATGGACAGTACTCTAAGATGGGCTAAGTACTCTAAGAAGACTCTAAGATGGGCCGTACTCTAAGATGGGTACCTAAGATGGACAGTACTCTAAGATGGACAGTACTCTAAGATGGGCCGTACTCTAAGATGGGCCGTACTCTAAGATGGGCCGTACTCTAAGATGGGCCGTACTCTAAGATGGGCCGTACTCTAAGATGGGCCGTACTCTACGATGGGCCGTACTCTACGATGGGCCGTACTCTACGATGGGCCGTACTCTAAGATGGGCCGTACTCTAAGATGGGCCGTACTCTAAGATGGGCAGTACTCTAAGATGGGCCGTACTCTAAGATGGGCCGTACTCTAAGATGGGCCGTAGTCTAAGATGGGCCGTAGTCTAAGATGGGCCGTACTCTAAGATGGGCCGTACTCTAAGATGGGCCGTACTCTAAGATGGGCCGTACTCTAAGATGGGCCGTACTCTAAGATGGGCCGATTAAGATGTACTCTACTTCTAAGAGTACTCTAAGATGGGCCAAGACTCTAAGATGGACCTAAGATGGGCCGTACTCTAAGATGGACCGTACTCTAAGATGGACAGTACTCTAAGATGGGCCGTACTCTAAGATGGACAGTACTCTAAGATGGACAGTACTCTAAGATGGGCAGTATTGTAAGATGGGCCGTACTCTAAGATGGACAGTACTCTAAGATGGACAGTACTCTAAGATGGACAGTACTCTAAGATGGACAGTACTCTAAGATGGACAGTACTCTAAGATGGACAGTACTCTAAGATGGGCAGTATTGTAAGATGGGCCGTACTCTAAGATGGACAGTACTCTAAGATGGACAGTACTCTAAGATGGACAGTACTCTAAGATGGACAGTACTCTAAGATGGGCAGTACTCTAAGATGGGCAGTCTAAGATGGGCCGTAGTCTAAGATGGACAGTACTCTAAGATGGACAGTACTCTAAGATGGACAGTACTCTAAGATGGACAGTACTCTAAGATGGACAGTACTCTAAGATGGGGTACTCTAAGATGGGCCGTACTCTAAGATGGACAGTACTCTAAGATGGACAGTACTCTAAGATGGACAGTACTCTAAGATGGGCAGTACTCTAAGATGGGCAGTATTGTAAGATGGGCCGTACTCTAAGATGGACAGTACTCTAAGATGGACAGTACTCTAAGATGGACAGTACTCTAAGATGGACAGTACTCTAAGATGGGCCGTAGTCTAAGATGGGCCGTAGTCTAAGATGGGCCGTACTCTAAGATGGGCCGTACTCTACGATGGGCCGTACTCTAAGATGGGCAGTATTGTAAGATGGGCCGTACTCTAAGATGGGCCGTACTCTAAGATGGACCGTACTCTAAGATGGGCCGTACTCTAAGATGGGCCGTACTCTAAGATGGACCGTACTCTAAGATGGGCCGTACTCTACGATGGGCCGTACTCTAAGATGGGCCGTACTCTACGATGGGCCGTACTCTAAGATGGGCCGTACTCTACGATGGGCCTTACTCTAAGATGGGCCATACTCTAAGATGGACCGTACTCTAAGATGGGCCTTACTCTAAGATGGGCCGTACTCTAAGATGGGCCGTACTCTAAGATGGGCCGTACTCTAAGATGGGCCGTACTCTAAGATGGGCCGTACTCTACGATGGGCCGTACTCTAAGATGGACAGTACTCTAAGATGGACAGTACTCTAAGATGGACAGTACTCTAAGATGGACAGTACTCTAAGATGGACAGTACTCTAAGATGGGCAGTACTCTAAGATGGGCAGTACTCTAAGATGGACCGTACTCTACGATGGGCCGTACTCTACGATGGGCCGTACTCTACGATGGGCCGTACTCTACGATGGGCCGTACTCTACGATGGGCCGTACTCTAAGATGGGCCGTACTCTACGATGGGCCGTACTCTAAGATGGGCCGTACTCTACGATGGGCCGTACTCTACGATGGGCCGTACTCTACGATGGGCCGTACTCTACGATGGGCCGTACTCTACGATGGGCCGTACTCTACGATGGGCCGTAGTCTAAGATGGGCCGTAGTCTAAGATGGACTATATCTTCACGAATAACAGCACCTTGTTTCCTACTGCTTTTAGTGTAGACATATTCAGAAGTAGAATGGAAGTGTTACGGCAGCAGAGAAAGAGCATGGTGCTTACGGCCTGTACCTTAATAGGGTAGACGACAGCAGAGAGAGAGCATGGTGCTTACGGCCTGTACCTTAATAGGGTAGACGACAGCAGAGAGAGAGCATGGTGCTTACGGCCTGTACCTTAATAGGGTAGACGACAGCAGAGAAAGAGCATGGTGCTTACGGCCTGTACCTTAATAGGGTAGACGACAGCAGAGAAAGAGCATGGTGCCTACGGCCTGTACCTTAATAGGGTAGACGACAGCCTCTTTGACTAATCGCTTGGCGGCCTGCAGGCCTATAATGTCATCCCAGCGCACAGCAGGGTTCTGTAAATAGATGTCCTTTAGAGAGAGGAGAGGGGTGGAGCTCAGACCTTCATTAATAAACACACACATTCCATACAATGGTAGCTCTTCAGTCCTCTGGTGTTTCACCTGAGTATTACAGATTAAAAGAACGTCTTCAACGACTTCCCAAAATAACTAAAAAGGATCCTGCTAATAACAGCTCTTACCCTGACTCATAACAGCTCTTACCTTGCTCATAACAGCTCTTACCCTGCTAATAACAGCTCTTACCCTGCTAATAACAGCTCTTACCCTGACTCATAACAGCTCTTACCTTGCTCATAACAGCTCTTACCCTGCTAATAACAGCTCTTACCTTGCTCATAACAGCTCTTACCCTGCTAATAACAGCTCTTACCCTGCTCATAACAGCTCTTATCCTGCTCATAACAGCTCTTACCCTGCTCACAACAGCTCTTACCCTGCTCACAACAGCTCTTACCCTGCTCACAACAGCTCTTACCCTGCTCACAACAGCTCTTACCCTGCTCATAACAGCTCTTACCCTGCTCATAGCAACTCTTACCCTGCTCACAACAGCTCTTATCCTGCTCATAACAGCTCTTACCCTGCTCACAACAGCTATTACCCTGCTCACAACAGCTATTACCCTGCTCACAACAGCTCTTATCCTGCTCACAACAGCTCTTACCCTGCTCATAACAGCTCTTACCCTGCTCATAACAGCTCATAACAGCTCTTACCCTGCTCACAACAGCTCTTACCCTGCTCATAGCAACTCTTACCCTGCTCACAACAGCTATTACCCTGCTCACAACAGCTCTTACCCTGCTCACAACAGCTCTTACCCTGCTCACAACAGCTCTTACCCTGCTCACAACAGCTCTTACCCTGCTAACAACAGCTCTTACCCTGCTAACAACAGCTCTTACCCTGCTCATAACAGCTCTTACCCTGCTCATAACAGCTCGTACCCTGCTCATAACAGCTCTTACCCTGACTCATAACAGCTCTTACCCTGCTCATAACAGCTCTTACCCTGCTTATAACAGCTCTTACCCTGCTAACAGCTCTTACCCTGCTAATAACAGCAGCCAGATCTCTCATCTCACTGTTCATCCCAATGAAGGCGCTGAGTGGTTTCAGAAGAGGCTCCTGGAGAGAAGAGAACACCATTTTGTGGTTTGAAATTAGCTCTACACACACAGACCATAGCTCTTCCATGGTCTGTGTGCATATGTTCAAACTGTATACGTTACCATGGGTTAAGGGGGGTACAGTACCATGGGGTCTGGAGGGTAGGGTTAGGGGTCAGTACAGTACCATGGGGTCTGGAGGGTAGGGTTAAGGGGTCAGAGTACAGTATCATGGGGTCTGGAGGGTAGGGTTAAGGGGTCAGAGTACAGTATCATGGGGTCTGGAGGGTAGGGTTAGGGGTCAGTACAGTACCATGGGGTCTGGAGGGTAGGGTTAGGGGTCAGTACAGTACCATGGGGTCTGGACGGTAGGGTTAGGGGTCAGAATACAGTACCATGGGGTCTGGAGGGTAGGGTTAGGGGTCAGAGTACAGTACCATGGGGTCTGGGCGGTAGGGTTAGGGGTCAGTACAGTATCATGGGGTCTGGACGGTAGGGTTAGGGGTCAGAGTACAGTACCATGGGGTCTGGACGGTAGGGTTAGGGGTCAGAGTACAGTACCATGGGGTCTGGACGGTAGGGTTAGGGGTCAGTACAGTATCATGGGGTCTGGACGGTAGGGTTAGGGGTCAGAGTACAGTATCATGGGGTCTGGACTGTAGGGTTAGGGGGGTCAGTACCATGGGGTCTGGACAGGGTTAGGGGTCAGAGTACAGTATCGGGGTCTGGATGGTAGGGTTAGGGGTCAGAGTACAGTACCATGGGGTCTCGGTAGGGTTAGGGGTGGTCTGGTCTGGATGGTAGGGTTAGGGGTCAGAGTACAGTACCGTGGGGTCTAGACGGTAGGGTTAGGGGTCAGAGTACAGTACCATGGGGTCTGGATGGTAGGGTTAGGGGTCAGAGTACAGTATCATGGGGTCTGGATGGTAGGGTTAGGGGGTCAGAGTACAGTACCATGGGGTCTGGATGGTAGGGTTAGGGGTCAGAGTACAGTATCATGGGGTCTGGATGGTAGGGTTAGGGGTCAGAGTACAGTACCATGGGGTCTGGATGGTAGGGTTAGGGGTCAGAGTACAGTATCATGGGGTTTGGAGGTTAGGGGTCAGAGTACAGTATCATGGGGTCTGGACATTAGGGTTAGGGGTCAGAGTACAGTACCATGGGGTCTGGAGGGTAGGGTTAGGGGTCAGTACAGTATCATGGGGTCTGGACATTAGGGTTAGGGGTCAGAGTACAGTACCATGGGGTCTGGACGGTAGGGTTAGGGGTCAGAGTACAGTATCATGGGGTCTGGACATTAGGGTTAGGGGTCAGAGTACAGTATCATGGGGTCTGGACGGTAGGGTTAGGGGTCAGAGTACAGTATCATGGGGTCTGGACGGTAGGGTTAGGGGTCAGAGTACAGTACCATGGGGTCTGGAGGGTAGGGTTAGGGGTCAGAGTACAGTATCATGGGGTCTGGACGGTAGGGTTAGGGGTCAGAGTACAGTACCATGGGGTCTGGAGGGTAGGGTTAGGGGTCAGAGTACAGTATCATGGGATCTGGACGGTAGGGTTAGGGGTCAGAGTACAGTACCATGGGGTCTGGACGGTAGGGGTCAGAGTACAGTATCATGGGGTCTGGAAGGTAGGGTTAGGGGTCAGTACAGTATCATGGGGTCTGGACGGTAGGGTTAGGGGTCAGAGTACAGTACCATGTGGTCTGGATGGTAGGGTTAGGGGTCAGAGTACAGTACCATGGGGTCTGGACGGTAGGGTTAGGGGTCAGAGTACAGTATCATGGGGTCTGGATGGTAGGGTTAGGGGTCAGAGTACAGTACCATGTGGTCTGGATGGTAGGGTTAGGGGTCAGAGTACAGTACCATGGGGTCTGGACGGTAGGGTTAGGGGTCAGAGTACAGTATCATGGGGTCTGGATGGTGGTGTTAGGGGTCAGAGTACAGTACCATGGGGTCTGGACGGTAGGGTTAGGGGTCAGATTACAGTATCATGGGGTCTGGACAGTAGAGTTAGGGGTCAGTACAGTATCATGGGGTCTGGATGGTAGGGTTAGGGGTCAGAGTACAGTATCATGGGGTCTGGACTGTAGGGTTAGGGGTCAGAGTACAGTACCATGGGGTCTGGACGGTAGGGTTAGGGGTCAGAGTACAGTATCGTGTGGTCTGGATGGTAGGGTTAGGGGTCAGAGTACAGTACCGTGGGGTCTAGACGGTAGGGTTAGGGGTCAGAGTACAGTACCATGGGGTCTGGATGGTAGGGTTAGGGGTCAGAGTACAGTATCATGGGGTCTGGATGGTAGGGTTAGGGGTCAGAGTACAGTACCATGGGGTCTGGATGGTAGGGTTAGGGGTCAGAGTACAGTATCATGGGGTCTGGATGGTAGGGTTAGGGGTCAGAGTACAGTACCATGGGGTCTGGATGGTAGGGTTAGGGGTCAGAGTACAGTATCATGGGGTTTGGAGGTTAGGGGTCAGAGTACAGTATCATGGGGTCTGGACATTAGGGTTAGGGGTCAGAGTACAGTACCATGGGGTCTGGAGGGTAGGGTTAGGGGTCAGTACAGTATCATGGGGTCTGGACATTAGGGTTAGGGGTCAGAGTACAGTACCATGGGGTCTGGACGGTAGGGTTAGGGGTCAGAGTACAGTATCATGGGGTCTGGACATTAGGGTTAGGGGTCAGAGTACAGTATCATGGGGTCTGGACGGTAGGGTTAGGGGTCAGAGTACAGTATCATGGGGTCTGGACGGTAGGGTTAGGGGTCAGAGTACAGTACCATGGGGTCTGGAGGGTAGGGTTAGGGGTCAGAGTACAGTATCATGGGGTCTGGACGGTAGGGTTAGGGTCAGAGTACAGTACCATGGGGTCTGGAGGGTAGGGTTAGGGGTCAGAGTACAGTATCATGGGATCTGGACGGTAGGGTTAGGGGTCAGAGTACAGTACCATGGGGTCTGGACGGTAGGGGTCAGAGTACAGTATCATGGGGTCTGGAAGGTAGGGTTAGGGGTCAGTACAGTATCATGGGGTCTGGACGGTAGGGTTAGGGGTCAGAGTACAGTACCATGTGGTCTGGATGGTAGGGTTAGGGGTCAGAGTACAGTACCATGGGGTCTGGACGGTAGGGTTAGGGGTCAGAGTACAGTATCATGGGGTCTGGATGGTAGGGTTAGGGGTCAGAGTACAGTACCATGTGGTCTGGATGGTAGGGTTAGGGGTCAGAGTACAGTACCATGGGGTCTGGACGGTAGGGTTAGGGGTCAGAGTACAGTATCATGGGGTCTGGATGGTGGTGTTAGGGGTCAGAGTACAGTACCATGGGGTCTGGACGGTAGGGTTAGGGGTCAGATTACAGTATCATGGGGTCTGGACAGTAGAGTTAGGGGTCAGTACAGTATCATGGGGTCTGGAGGGTAGGGTTAGGGGTCAGAGTACAGTATCATGGGGTCTGGAGGTTAGGGGTCAGAGTACAGTATCATGGGGTCTGGACGGTAGGGTTAGGGGTCAGAGTACAGTATCATGGGGTCTGGACGGTAGGGTTAGGGGTCAGAGTACAGTACCATGGGGTCTGGGCGGTAGGGTTAGGGGTCAGAGTACAGTACCATGGGGTCTGGACGGTAGGGTTAGGGGTCAGAGTACAGTACCATGGGGTCTGGACGGTAGGGTTAGGGGTCAGAGTACAGTACCATGGGGTCTGGACGGTAGGGTTAGGGGTCAGAGTACAGTACCATGGGGTCTGGAGGGTAGGGTTAGGGGTCAGAGTACAGTATCATGGGGTCTGGAGGTTAGGGGTCAGAGTACAGTATCATGGGGTCTGGACGGTAGGGTTAGGGGTCAGAGTACAGTATCATGGGGTCTGGACGGTAGGGTTAGGGGTCAGAGTACAGTATCATGGGGTCTGGAGGGTAGGGTTAGGGGTCAGAGTACAGTATCATGGGGTCTGGACGGTAGGGTTAGGGGTCAGAGTACAGTACCATGGGGTCTGGACGGTAGGGTTAGGGGTCAGAGTACAGTACCATGGGGTCTGGAGGGTAGGGTTAGGGGTCAGAGTACAGTATCATGGGGTCTGGAGGTTAGGGGTCAGAGTACAGTATCATGGGGTCTGGACGGTAGGGTTAGGGGTCAGAGTACAGTATCATGGGGTCTGGACGGTAGGGTTAGGGGTCAGAGTACAGTATCATGGGGTCTGGAGGGTAGGGTTAGGGGTCAGAGTACAGTACCATGGGGTCTGGACGGTAGGGTTAGGGGTCAGAGTACAGTATCATGGGGTCTGGAGGGTAGGGTTAGGGGTCAGAGTACAGTACCATGGGGTCTGGACGGTAGGGTTAGGGGTCAGAGTACAGTACCGTGGGTTCTGACAGACTGTTGGATGCATCCTGGATAAGGCCTCTGCAATCAATCAGCTGACCCTAATAGAGAAAAGCAACACAACCACAGGACTATCAACATAGAAAAATACCAGCAGCTAAAACTCATGAAACACTTTGACACTGTGTGTATGTGTCTGTGGATGTGTTTAACTATACTTGTGAGGACCAGAAGTTCCCACTAGAATAGTAAACAAACAAAAAGTGGACATTTGGTTTGTCCCCACAAGATGAAATGTTATTTCTAGGGGGGTTAGGATTAGGTTTAGGAGCTAGGGTTACGGTTAGGATCTAGGGTTACGGTTAGAATTAGGTTTAGGATTAGGTTTAGGAGCTAGGGTTACGGTTAGGAGCTAGGGTTACGGTTAGGATTAGGTTTAGGAGCTAGGGTTACGGTTAGGAGCTAGGGTTACGGTTAGGATTAGGTTTAGGAGCTAGGGTTACGGTTAGGATCTAGGGTTACGGTTAGAATTAGGTTTAGGATTAGGTTTAGGAGCTAGGGTTACGGTTAGGATTAGGTTTAGGAGCTAGGGTAACGGTTAGGATCTAGGGTTACGGTTAGGATTAGGTTTAGGAGCTAGGGTTGCGGTTAGGATTAGGTTTAAGAGCTAGGGTTAGAATTAGGTTTAGGAGCTAGGGTTAGGATTAGGTTTAGGAGCTAGGGTTACGGTTAGGATTAGGTTTAGGAGCTAGGGTTACGGTTAGGATTAGGAAAAATAAGATTTAGAATGGGACTGAATTGTGTGTCCCCTCTCGAGGTTAGTTGTACAAAACTGTGTGTGTGTTTCCGTTCCCTACCTTCTTCATCTGTCCTTCTCCAGCTCCGTTCCTGATGATGGGGGAAACATTCAGGCCGAACTCTGTCGGCTCTGGAGGAGAGGAGCGCCCAGCGTTCTCCTGCAACCATCAACAATATCTGCCAATCATAGTGATCAGCAGGAACAAACCTATTCCCCATATTAGAGGTCGACCAATTATGATTTTTCATTGCCGATTATTGATTATTGGAGGACCAAAAAAAAGCCGATACTGATTAATCGGACAATTTTTTTTTTTTTGTAATAATGACAATTACAACAATACTGAATGGCTACTTTTCTTTTACCTTAATATAATACATCACTAAAATAAATTTAGCCTCAAATAAATAATGAAACATGTTCAATTTGGTTTAAATAATGCAAAAACAAAGTGTTGGAGAAGAAAGTGAAAGTGCAATATGTGCCATGTAAGAAAGCTAACGTTTCAGTTCCTTGCTCAGAACATGAGAACATATGAAAGCTGGTGGTTCCTTTTAACATGAGTTTTCAATATTCCCAGGTAAGAAGTTTTAGGTTGTAGTTATTATAGGAATTATAGGACTATTTCTCTCTATACCATTTGTATTTCATATACCTTTGACTATTGGATGTTCTTATAGGCACTTTAGTATTGCCAGTGTAACAGTGTAGCTTCCGTCCCTCTCCTCACCCCTACCTGGGCTCGAACCAGGAACACATCGACAGTCACCCTCGAAGCATCGTTACCCATCGCTCCACAAAAGCCGCGGCCCTTGCAGAGCAAGGGGAACAACTACTCCAAGTCTCAGAGCAAGTGACGTCACCGATTGAAACGCAATTAGCGCGCACCCCGCTAACTAGCTAGCCATTTCACATTGGTTACACCAGCATAAACTCGGGAGTTGATAGGCTTGAAATCATAAACAGCTCAATGCTTGAAGCACAGCGAAGAGCTGCTGTCAAACGTACGGAAGTGCTGTTTGAATGAATGCTTACGAGTCTGCTGCCTACCAGTCAGACTGCTCTATCAAATATCAAATCATAGACTTAATTATAACATAATAACACACAGAAATAAGAGCCTTTGGTCATTAATATAGTCAAATCCGGAAACTCATTTAGAAAACAAAAGGTATTTTCTTCTTTTCTTTTGCACAACCTTCAATGTTATGTCATAATTATGTGCAAATTAATTACGGTCTTTGTTAGGAATAAATGGACTTCCCACGGTTCACAACGAGCCAGGCGGCCCAAACTGCTGCATATACCCTGACTGCTTGCACGGAACGCAAGAGAAGTGACACAATTTCCCATGTTATAAGAAATTCATGTTAGCAGGCAATATTAACTAAATATGCAGGTTTAAAAATATATACTTGTGTATTGATTTTAAAGAAAGGCATTGATGTTTATGGATAGGTTTGGTGCAACGACAGTGTAAATCATCACCCGTTTGGCGAAGTAGGCTGTGATTCGATAAGAAATTAACAGGCACCGCATCGATTATATGCAATGCAGGACACTCTAGATAAACTAGTATTATCATCAACCATGTGTAGTTAACTAGTGATTATGTTAAGATTGATTGTTTTTTATAAGATAAGTTTAATGCTAGCTAGTAACTTACCTTGGCTTCTTGCTTCCCTCACGTAACAGGTTAGGGTTAGCTGCCATGCAGGCTCCTCGTGGAGTGCAATGTAAGGCAGGTGGTTGGAGCGTTGGACTAGTAACCGGAAGGTTGCAAAAACGAATCCCCGAGCTGACAAGGTAAACATCTGTCGTTCTGCCCCTGAACAAGGCAGATAACCCACCGTTCCTAGGCCGTCATTGAAAATAAGAATGTGTTCTTAACTGACTTGCCTTGATAAATAAAGGTGTAAAAGTTTTTTTTGTAATAGTGTCCAAAAATACCGATTTCCGATTGTTATGAAAACTTGAAATCGTCCCTAATTAACCGGCCATTCAGATTAATCGGTCGACCTCTAACCCCATATAGTGCACTATATTTGACCAGGTCCCATAGGGTTCTATATAGGGAATAGAGTGCCATTTGGGATGTCACATGGTACAAACAGCCTGTTCCATCTGGTGTGTCTATAGTGAAATGTAAGCACATTCAGTAAACTAATTTGATTGTTGGAAACAGAGTGGTGTGAAAACGTACACCAACAGCTTTACTGGCGTCCTTGACCACCATCTTGGGTTCTGTCTTCTTGACTCCACCCCTGGAGGGGGGTCTGTGGGAGGAGTTTATTCTGGGCAGGGGCTGACCTCCAGGGATCCTGGAGGGCACAGACAGGTAGACGGACAGACAGAACACAGCAGACAGCTAAGAGCTACACAGAACACTGATATTGAGCCAAAAATCCAACACCTCTGAACAACTCTGAAGCTTGTTTTAACAGAGAAAAAAGGCTCACCTCTTTTTTCCACAACTTCTTGCATGTCTACTTTCAACTAGATTGAAAAGAGATGAACAGGAGATAACCCAAAACACATAGCAATTAATGATATGATATATTACCACAACATAACCTATATCTCTGAAACTGCAGGTTCTTTTTCAATAGGTTTTCATTGAAATTGTGTATGTATACATTATTTTGTTTTGCTACAGAAAATGCAGTGTCTTATGAGCCCACGTGGGCTGGGCATCGTTGAAGATGCATGGCACTATAATAATACAAACATCTAAATGATTCAAGTGAGATCCTGTCGCCACGCCAACCTGGTTCTGGCAGTTTCTTGGTTAGTTTGGGATATCTCTGGAACTTGATGAAGTAGTAACTCTCATACTCCATCAACACAGTGTCCAGGTCTATATTGTCACACACTTCAAACCGCCGGAAGCAGACATTGGTATCCTGTTCCAGAGCACTGGCAGCATCCATGTACCTGTCAACAACATAGTCATGTTCAAGTCGAGCCCTCTGTAGACCTAGGCTACTTTACAGGAATCAGACTAGATATGCAGTATATCACACGGACTTACCCTGCCTCCATTAAATGATGAAAGATTAATATGAGTAGATTTCTTCTTCTGGACTCTGTTCTCATTTCATCCTAATGTAAGAAACGAGTTAATCAGTGTAATATAATGATAAGCCAGGTAACAACCAGACATCTGCAACATGATCAGCTTTCTGTTCCAGCACCATATTCACCACACAGCACCAAGACAGACTGCCTAGGCAACAGTGGACGCTGAATGACTCATGCACCTAGCTAGCTAACTGGTAAGCTTGTGAAAGTTAACTTACTTAATACAAACACGATGCGAAAAATATAGTGATTCCTTTGTATATTAAGCCATATTGATCTAAACAATACTCACCGCCTCTCTTGCTTGATTCGCGGTTCTGATAGATTGATAAGAAAGTTCCATTGTGGATGTTGCGATCTGTCGGCGTGACACTTTGTGGTTTCTGGTTTGGGCAAAATGCCGTGTTCAAGACAACTGGGAACTCGGAACATACGAGACCAAATCATGACTTCAGTGGTCTTTAGGTCGGCATGTCGGAGCTCTAGAAAGAGATCCGGGTTGGAATTCCGTTCAAATGGATTTTTTCCCAGTCGGAGCTCGTTTTTTCCCCGAGTTCCCATTTGTTTTGAACGCACTGAAGTCTGAGATTTCCGAGTTCCCAGGTGTTTTGAATGCGGCATTACTGACCATAGCGACGAACAAACAAAACGTTTTGGAAGCTGATTCGGGTCTCTCCCATAACTCCGCCCCATAGGTACTGTTGCTACTTGCTGCCACCTAACCGAACCAGACGACCAAGTCTCTCATCAACTATGGGTGCATTCGTAAATTCACTCCGGGGTGCCGGAGTGTGCTCTGGGCGTTCGTAAATAAACACCCGGAGTGTGCTCTGGGCGTTCGTAAATAAACACCCGGAGTGTGCTCTGGGCGTTCGTAAATAAACACCCGGAGTGTGCTCTGGGCGTTCGTAAATTCGTAAAGTGTGCTCTGTCAGATTGTCAGCTGCTAAATCCTGAGCGTTTCGGCTGTTGGAGCGTCCAGAGCGCACACTGCTAGCTACTTCCAGACACAAATGAGAGAACGTAAACTTTTATTTTGATCAAAATGTGTTTTTAGGCAGAAATGCCTTCTGGAACATGTGAACGTTCATGTGCCTTAATAACAAACGTGCCATCTGTAAATACGAATACAATTGTTAAATTACAAGCCTAGTTGTTTTAGCCACAGAAAAAGATGATTGGCTGAGATAATGAGTGGGCTGGACATGCCGAGAGACAAGTTCAGATCGGTCTGCCATGTAGCACGCTTCTGTCTATTTGAACTGGTCAGTATGTATAGGTAATCCTGTCTAACACGGATTTAAAAAAAATATATATATATATATCACGTAATAGAACTGCATAAGTGTTGCTCTCCACTTTCTGGAGGACCGAGTTTTGAAATCAGTGGAAGTGGTGTATGATAGCTAAGGAGTTTGAGAAAACACCTGTCTCCGGATCACATCTTCAAACTAAGGGCAACCATGGCATCTGTGACAGGGAGAAGCATCCATTCCATGTATACGGGTAAGATAGTGTGGCTAGCTACATTTTCAGATATTACTTGTTTCTAATTTTGACAGAAAGTCGTTTTCATTTCAAGATAAACTGTACTATTAGCTTGCCAGCTAACGTTAGCTGGCTGGCTCGCTAGCTAACAGTACGTGTATGATCTTTGTAGTAATATCATTCATATCTCAGAGCCGTTGTATTGATCAAATGGAGGACGTGTTGCACTATCAACTCTGTAGGAGTATATAGGAAGTCGATCACCCTCACTTTGTGCGATAATTGCCTGCTTGCGGAGGGCTACAGAGAAGAAGTGGCTATGCTGGGCATACAAATAGCTCATTTGCACAGGCTTCTAGGAAAGCCAAGACCTGTGATTTTCTCGTTTTTCTCCACTCTGAGGGCCGTGCATTGCGTTGGGCTGATGGGAGTCTCACCTTTGGGCAGGCTATCTTTGGTGGACTGGCCGCTGCTAGGAAGTGATCGCTCACTAACAGAGAATGGAGTCGGCGGGACCTTTGTTGCTGAATTGCGGGATGATCCTTTCCTGGACCTGGCTGGCTGGACAGGCAGACACGTCACCGTTTATTGCGGAAGTAGAGGGCGGCATCCTCCACTTTCTGAGCCCTCTGCGGTGACAGGATTCATGAATGGGCTGCCAACATCGAATAGCTTCGCTCTGGGGCATGATGTTCTGGCACCATCTTGTCATGCAGCGTAGGATGTTCCTTCCGTGTCGGCCAACATTGTGATGGCATCGCCGGGGTCTAAGGTGAGTTCTGCTTCACCCGGTTCTAGTGTGGGCTCTGCTATTCCTGTCATTTGTGGGGGGTGAGTTAGAGGAGCCCCTGATGGGGTTAGGGTTGGGCTGAGGGCTCCGGCTCGAAATGGACAACAGCCATCAACCATTATTATGGGAAGCTCCGTTGTTAGATTGGTGGAAGTCAGAAATACCTGTACAATTTGTTTTTCTGGAGCTAAGGTATTGGATTTATCAGAGGTCATGCCCACCATCAAGAAACAGATTCCTGCTCTGAAAACAGTTGTGTTGCATATTGGGTCTAATAACATGATGTGAAAACTCTAAAGCTAAGAGACAATTTCTTACAACTCTTAGAGAATGCTCAGAAATGAGCAGAATAAATAATTGTCTCGGGCCCAAATACATGTCCTCGCCTTGTGGGACTGAGTGTTTTAGCCATCTTTGGTCTCTTCACCAGTGGTTAATCAGTCTGACCAAGGACTTGGGAAAGTCCTTCGTCAACAATTTTGACTCCTTCTGGAATATGCCTGGTTACTTTGTAGAAGACGGAATTCACCTGGGTGAAAATGGCTCCCGGCTGTATCATCAAACATTGGAAAGGTTGTTGGTCAACTAAATTGATATGAGGACAATATTATCATTACATGTAAGTCAGTTTTTACCATCTCCTTTTTGGTCTCTATGAGAGTTCCACATGTTGTATCTGAAAGTGGGTGACATACGAAACGCTTCAGTCTGGTTTTAGATCCCATCATAGCACTGAGACTGCACTCGTGAAGGTGGTAAATTACCTTAATGGCTTCAGACCAAGGCTCTGCATATGTCCCCATATGTGCTCCTAGACCTCCTAGTGCTGTTTTTGTTACCATCAATCACGACATTCTTTTGGCGAGACTGGAAACCCAAATTGGTCTACACGGACAAGTTCTGGCCTGGTTTAGATCTTATCTGTCGGAAAGATATCAGTTTGTCTCTGTGGATGGTTTGTCTTCTGACAAATCAACTGTACACTTCGGTGTTCCTCAAGTTTACGTTTTAGGACCACTACTGTTTTCACTATATATTGGTGATGTCATTCGGAAACATAATGTTAACTTTCACTGCTATGCGGATGACACACAGCTGTACATTTCAATGAAACATGGTGAAGCCCCAAAATTGTCCTCCCTGGAAGCCTGTGTTTCAGACATAAGGAAGTGGATGGCGGCAAATGTTTTACTTTTAAACTCGGACAAAACAGAGATGCTTGTTCTAGGTCCCAAGAAACAGAGAGATCTTCTGTTGAATCTGACAATTAATCTGAATGGTTGTACAGTCGTCTCAAATAAAACTGTGAAGGACCTTGGCGTTACTCTGGACCCTGATCTCTCTTTTGAAGAACATATCAAGACTGTTTCAAGGACAGCTTTTTTCCATCTACGTTACATTGCAAAAATCAGAAACTTTCTGTCCAAAAATGATGCAGAAAACTGAATCCATGCTTTTGTCACTTCTAGGTTAGACTACTGCAATGCTCTACTTTCCGGCTACCCGGATAAAGCACTAAATAAACTTCAGTTAGTGCTAAATACGGCTGCTAGAATCCTGACTAGAACCAAACAATTTGATCATATTACTCCAGTGCTAGCCTCCCTACCCATGTCTGCCTACCCATGTCAGAGACGCAAACTCGGTCTCAACCTTTAAGTCTTTACTGAAGACTCATCTCTTCAGTGGGTCATATGATTGAGTGTAGTCTGGCCCAGGAGTGGGAAGGTGAACGGAAAGGCTCTGGAGCAACGAACCGCCCTTGCTGTCTCTGCCTGGCCGGTTCCCCTCTTTCCACTGGGATTCTCTGCCTCTAACCCTATTACAGGGGCTGAGTCACTGGCTTACTGGGGCTCTATCATGCCGTCCCTGGAAGGGGTGCGTCACCTGAGTGGGTTGATTCACTGATGTGGTCATCCTGTCTGGGTTGGCGCCCCCCCTTGGGTTGTGCCATGGCGGAGATCTTTGTGGGCTATACTCAGCCTTGTCTCAGGATGGTATGTTGGTGGTTGAAGATATCCCTCTAGTGGTGTGGGGGCTGTGCTTTGGCAAAGTGGGTGGGGTTATATCCTTCCTGTTTGGCCCTGTTCGGGGGTGTCCTCGGATGGGGCCACAGTGTCTCCTGACCCCTTCTGTCTCAGCCTCCAGTATTTATGCTGCAGTAGTTTGTGTCGGGGGGCTAGGTTCAGTTTGTTATATCTGGAGTACTTCTCCTGTCCTATTCGGTGTCCTGTGTGAATCTAAGTGTGCGCTCTCTAATTCTCTCCTCTCTTTCTTTCTCTCTCTCGGAGGACATGAGCCCTAGGACCATGCCCCAGGACTACCTGACATGATGACTCCTTGCTGTCCCCAGTCCACCTGGCCGTGCTGCTGCTCAAGTTTCAAACCACCAAGAAACACAACAAAATCCATAAAGGTGTCTGCATGGAGAGAGTCTCCTCCATGAATGTGGAAGTGGTGTATTTATCCTGGGAGACACCGGGCCCAGGTGTGTCTGCATGGAGAGAGTCTCCTCCATGAATGTGGAAGTGGTGTATTTATCCTGGGAGACACCGGGCCCAGGTGTGTCTGCATGGAGAGAGTCTCCTCCATGAATGGGGAAGTGGTGTATTTATCCTGGGAGACACCTGGCCCAGGTATGTCTGCATGGAGAGAGTCTCCTCCATGAATGTGGAAGAGGTCTATTTATCCTGGGAGACAACGGGCCCAGGTGTTTCTGCATGGAGAGAGTCTCCTCCATGAATGGGGAAGTGGTGTATTTATCCTGGGAGACACCGGGCCCAGGTGTTTCCCATGTAGCTGACGACCCTCCCAACTCCGCCCACCAGCATCCTAATAAGGAAACAAGAACAAAGAGAGAATACGGCAGACAGAGTGGGAGGGTCGTCACACTCTCTCTCGGAGGACCTGAGCCCTAGGACCATGCCCCAGGACTACCTGACATGATGACTCCTTGCTGTCCCCAGTCCACCTGACCGTGCTGCTGCTCCAGTTTCAACTGTTCTGCCTTATTATTATTCAACCATTATTCGACCATGCTGTAAACAGACTATACTGTATCTAGTCCTGTAAACAGACTATACTGTATCTAACTGTAAACAGACTATACTGTATCTAGTCCTGTAAACAGACTATACTGTCTCTAACTGTATCTAGACCTGTAAACAGACTATACTGTATCTAGACCTTTAAACAGACTATACTGTCTCTAACTGTATCTAGACCTGTAAACAGACTATACTGTATCTAGACCTGTAAACAGACTATACTGTATCTAGACCTGTAAACAGACTATACTGTATCTAGACCTTTAAACAGACTATACTGTCTCTAACTGTATCTAGACCTGTAAACAGACTATACTGTATCTAGACCTGTAAACAGACTATACTGTATCTAGACCTGTCAACAGACTATACTGTATCTAGACCTGTCAACAGACTACACTGTATCTAGACCTGTCAACAGACTATACTGTATCTAGACCTGTCAACAGACTATACTGTATCTAGACCTGTCAACAGACTATACTGTATCTAGACCTGTAAACAGACTATACTGTCTCTAGACCTGTAAACAGACTATACTGTATCTAGACCTGTCAACAGACTATACTGTCTCTAACTGTAAACAGACTATACTGTATCTAGACCTGTCAACAGACTATACTGTATCTAACTGTATCTAGACCTTTAAACAGACTATACTGTATCTAGACCTGTCAACAGACTATACTGTATCTAGACCTGTAAACAGACTATACTGTATCTAGACCTGTAAACAGACTATACTGTATCTAGACCTGTAAACAGACTATACTGTCTCTAACTGTATCTAGACCTGTAAACAGACTATACTGTATCTAGACCTGTAAACAGACTATACTGTATCTAGACCTGTCAACAGACTATACTGTATCTAGACCTTTAAACAGACTATACTGTATCTAGACCTGTCAACAGACTATACTGTATCTAGACCTGTAAACAGACTATACTGTATCTAGACCTGTCAGACTATACTGTATCTAACTGTAAACAGACTATACTGTATCTAGACCTGTAAACAGACTATACTGTATCTAGACCTGTCAACAGACTATACTGTATCTAGACCTGTCAACAGACTATACTGTATCTAGACCTGTCAGACTATACTGTATCTAGACCTGTCAACAGACTATACTGTCTCTAACTGTAAACAGACTATACTGTATCTAACTGTATCTAGACCTGTAAACAGACTATACTGTATCTAGACCTGTAAACAGACTATACTGTATCTAGACCTGTCAACAGACTATACTGTATCTAACTGTATCTAGACCTTTAAACAGACTATACTGTATCTAACTGTATCTAGACCTGTCAACAGACTATACTGTCTCTAGACCTGTAAACAGACTATACTGTATCTAACTGTATCTAGACCTGTCAACAGACTATACTGTATCTAACTGTATCTAGACCTGTAAACAGACTATACTGTATCTAGACCTGTCAACAGACTATACTGTATCTAACTGTAAACAGACTATACTGTATCTAGACCTGTAAACAGACTATACTGTATCTAGACCTTTAAACAGACTATACTGTCTCTAACTGTATCTAGACCTGTCAGACTATACTGTCTCTAGACCTGTAAACAGACTATACTGTCTCTAGACCTGTAAACAGACTATACTGTATCTAGACCTGTAAACAGACTATACTGTCTCTAACTGTATCTAGACCTGTCAGACTATACTGTCTCTAACTGTATCTAGACCGGTCAGACGATACTATCTCTAACTGTATCTAGACCGGTCAGACTATACTATCTCTAACTGTATCTAGACCGGTCAGACTATACTGTCTCTAACTGTATCTAGACCGGTCAGACTATACTATCTCTAACTGTATCTAGACCTGTCAACAGACTATACTGTATCTAGACCTGTAAACAGACTATACTGTCTCTAACTGTATCTAGACCGGTCAGCAGACAGAGGGAAAAGGGTGCTGTTGACACATACACTACCGTTTAAATGTTTGGGGTCACATAGAAATGTCCTTGTTTTTGAAAGAAAAGCACATTTTTTGTCCATTAAAATAACATCAAATTGATCAGAAATACAGTGTAGACATTGTTAATGTTGTAAATGACTGTTGTAGCTGGAAAAGTCCGATTTTATTATGGAATATCTACATAGGCGTACAGAGGACCATTATCAGAAACCATCACACCTGTGTTCCAATGGCACGTTGTGTTAGCTAATCCAAGTTTAGCATTTTAAAAGGCTAAGTGATCATTTGAAAACCCTTTTGCAATTATGTTAGAACAGCTGACAACTGTTGTTCTCATTAAAGAAGCAATAAAACTTCTTTAGACTAGTTGAGTATCTGGAGCGTCAGCATTTGTGGGCTCGATTACAGGCTCAAAATGGACAGAAACAAAGACCTTTGTTTGTGAATAAGGAGTGGGTGTCATCAACCTTCTTTTCAAAGTGGTTGACAAGGTCGTCTGCAGAGGAGGAGGAGGCAGGTGTGGAGGATTAAAGAGGAGGTGGTGCAAAAGTGTTTCCTAGGGTTAGTGGTAGAAAGTGGCTTTAGTAGCGGATACAGAGGAAGAGAGGGTAGAGAGGAGGGAATGGAAGGATGATCGGTCCTCCAGAATTGTAGTTTTCCTTCATTTCTGCTCAGCTGCCCAGAGGCCTGTTCTGTAAGCTCGCAATGAGTCACTCAGCCAAGGAGCAGGAGGGGATGGTCGAACTGGCCGGGAGAAAAGGGGACAGTCCCGATTCTCTTCCCAAGGTGTGCACTTATATAATATATCCCATGGATTTAGCAATGAAAACTCCCTCCTTCCAATGCTACAACACAGGTGTCAAACTCATTCCACGGAGGGCCGAGTGTCTGCGGGTTTTCCGCTTGTCCCTTGATTTATGAATTAAGCTCACTACTTAGCAAGGAACTCCTCTCACCTGGTTGTGGGTGGGCTTTCTATCTCCTGAAATGACAACCAGCAGTATTTGTAAAGAATCTCACCAAGAACAAACTAAAAGGCTGTAAAGGTCACACACACTATCCAAAATAGTATTTTAATGTGACCAGAATGATTGCAGTAGGTTATGTCCATCTACTCATTCCTTTAAAATGTTGACAAATACATACAATTTGCTACAGTACTTGCCATACATGTATAGCTATTGATGTGTTTAGAAAAGGTTGGACATTGCTTTTGTTGCACTGTAGCCATCTAGCTAAATGACCACACAACTTACTAGCTACCTTATTAGCCTGCTATAGCTAACAGAGCAAGGAACTGTAGCTATTAGTTGATAGGAAGCAATCACCACGTACAGAACCAGTCAAAAGTTTGAACACACCTACTCATTCAAAGGTTTTTCTTTATTTTTTTACTATTTTCTACATGGTAGAATACTAGTGAAGACATCAACAACTATGAAATAACACATATGGAATCATATTGAGATTCTTCAAAGTAGCCACCATTTGCCTTGATGACAGCTTTGCACACTCTTGACATTCTCTCAACCAGCTTCATGAGGTAGTCGCCTGGAATGCATTTCTATTAACAGGTGTGCCTTGTTAATAGTTCATGTGTGGAATTTCTTTCCTTCTTAATGCATTTGAGCTGTGAGTTGAGTTGAGTTGTGTTGTGACAAGGTAGGGGTGGTGTACAGAAGATAGCCCTATTTGGTAAAAGACCAAGTCCATATTATGACTAGAACTCAAATAAGCAAAGAGAAACCACAGTCCATCATTACTTTAAGAAAAGGTAGGTCAGTCAATCCAGAAAATGTCAAAAACATAAGGTTTCTTCAAGTGCAGTTGCAAAAACCATCCAGCGCTATGATGAAACTGTCTCTCATGAGGACCGCCACAGGAAAGGAAGACCCAGAGTTACCTCTGCTGCAGAGGAGAAGTTCATTAGGTACCACCCTCAGAAATTGCTGCCTAAATAAATGCTTCAGAGTTCAAGTAACAGACACATCTCAACATCAACTGTTCAGAGGAGACTGGGTGAATCAGGCCTCTATGGTCAAATTGCTGCAAAGAAACCACTACTAAAGGACACCAATAAGAAGAAGAGACTTGCTTGGGCCAAGAAACACGAGCAAATCAAATCAAATCAAAGGACATTAGACTGGTGAAAATCTGTCCTTTGGTCTAATGAGTTCAAATGTGAGAAGACCGCCGTGTCTTTGGTGGCACAGAGTAGGTGATGATCTACGCATGTGTAGTTCTCACCGTGAAGCATGGAGGAGGTGGTGTGGGAGTGCTTTGCTGGTGACACTGTCTGTGATTGATTTAGAATTCAATGCACTCTTAACCAGCATGGCTACCACAGCATTCTGCAGCAATACGCCATCCCATCTGGTTTGTCCTTAGTGGGACTATCATTTGTTTTCAATAGGACAATGACCCAACACACCTCCATATGCTCAGCATATGTGGGAACTCATTCAAGACTGTTGGAAAAGCATTCCAGGTGAAGCTGGTTGAGAGAAAGAGAATGCCAAGTGTGTGCAAAGCTGTCATCAAGGCAAAGGGTGGCTACTTTGAAGAATCTCCAATTAAAAATATATTTTGATTTGTTTAACACTTTTTGGTTACTACATGATTCCATATGTGTTATTTCATAGTTTGTCTTCACTATTGTTCTCTAATGTAGAAAGTAGTAAAAATAAAGAAACATCCTTGAATGAGTAAGTCACCAAACTTTTGATTGCTACTGTATATCTAACTCAATACGTTTCAGGGTTTAGAGGTCAGGTTCCTCAGAAGACTCCAGTCTCCGAGAGGGTTAGGGGTCAGGTTCCTCAGAAGACATCAGCCGCAGAGAGGGTTAGGGGTCAGGTTCCTCAGAAGACGCCAGCCGCAGAGAGGGTTAGGGGTCAGGTTCCTCAGAAGACGCCAGCCTCAGTGAGTAGTGTATTGGCCTCCAGCAGCATTCCCTTGGCGTAGACCCGTATGGTGTAGAACATAGTGAGGAAGTCCTGCGTGCTGAACAGAGTGTCTGCCAGGGCGAAGCCCAGTGTGGAGGGGATGAATCCTCTGCCGTACTCCACCATCCAAGTCCCAGCACTCCACTGGACCGACGTCGCCTCGCCTACCGTGTGGACTATCGTGTCACCTGTCAACACACACACCTGTCAACACACACCTGATACAGAAGATGCTAGAATGTAGGCCCACTCCACCTAACTAGTAGGTAGGCTAGTTTACTTTGACATGTTAGTAATTTAGAGCCACTTACAGTAGTGAGTAATTTAGCAGACTCGCTGATCCAGAGCCACTACAGTAGTGAGTCATTTAACATACTCTCTTATCCAGAGCCACTACAGTAGTGAGTCATTTAACAGACTCTCTTATCCAGAGCCACTACAGTAGTGAGTCATTTAACAGACTCTCTTATCCAGAGCCACTTACACTAGTGAGTCATTTAACACTCTCGTCTCCAGAGCCACTTACAAGAGCAATTAGGATTAAGTGCCTTGCTCAAGGGAACATCGACAGATTTTTCACCTAGTCGGCTCAGAGACTTTTAGTTACTGTTGGAGCGAACCATTGAGGAAAGCTCAGCATTGCATGTAGATAGGTTTGGCTGCTAGGCTGAAGTAGCAAGAACATGCACATTAAGAGAAGATGATATCCAGGCCATATGACACCCAGACCATACTCTATTTTTGAAAGAATACATTAACCAAGACCATAAGTGCATTCATGACAGCTGAACGTGCTGTGGTCAGCAGGATACAGGAAGAAAGATGTAGGCAAGATAACTGATGACTAACACGTAAAACATAGGCGTGCAGTACATACATTATTTATAGAACATGGAAAGAGTTCTGCCATCGTTGTAGCCAAAACCAGATACTAAAGGGGAGTAGCTCTATTTACATATGTGATGTACCCCAATACTATGTATGTATAAAAGCAGAGCCAGTGCTAAGAAGCGGCGGCTGTTCCGCGGACCAGCACGGCTTTAATAACTTGTATTAAAGGCTACATTGAATTCAAAAGTTCTTCTGAGAGTATTATATTATATTTCTGAAACAATTATCTACGACATTACTGACCATACATTGCCAGCAGCATACCACCCTGCATACCACTGCTGGCTTGCTTCTGAAGCTAAGCAGGGTTGGTCCTGGTCAGCAGCATACCACCCTGCATACCACTGCTGGCTTGCTTCTGAAGCTAAGCAGGGTTGGTCCTGGTCAGCAGCATACCACCCTGCATACCACTGCTGGCTTGCTTCTGAAGCTAAGCAGGGTTGGTCCTGGTCAGCAGCATACCACCCTGCATACCACTGCTGGCTTGCTTCTGAAGCTAAGCAGGGTTGATCCTGGTCAGGTCCCTGGATGGGAGACCAGATGCTGCTGGAAGTGGTGTTGGAGGGCCAGTAGGAGGCACTCTTTCTCTGGTCTAAATAATATCCCATTGCCCCAGGGCAGTGAGGGGTCATTGCTCTGTGTGGGGTGCTGTCTTTTGGATGGGACGTTAAACGGGTGTCCTGACACTGGTCATTAAAGATCCCATGGCACTTATCATAAGAGTAGGGTTGTTAACCCCTGTGTCCTGGCTAAATTCCCAATCTGGCCCTCAAACAATCATGGTCACCTAATAATCCCCAGTTTATAATTGGCTCATTCATCCCCCTCTCCCCTGTAACTATTCCCCAGGTCGTTGCTGCAAATGAGAACGTGTTCTCAGTCAACTTACCTGGTAAAATAACGGATGAATAAATACGTTCTTAACCGCGAGGCTACCTACCTCATTGACCGGTGTTTTACCTGGGTAGAACAGCTGTAGTGTCTAAATGTATACATTTAAATATAGAATTTAATAGGATCTCTGTGGTCTTACCTGGATAGTACATTTCACTCTTAGTCGATCCCTCCTTCCACTGCCTGAAGGTCCCAGAGATGATGGTGTCTGATATTTCAGCCCAGTAACGACCTTAAGACAATTTCAACAAGTTAAAAACAAAACAGGAGGCACAGAGTGATACGATGGAGGATAGAAGACGTTAAGAATGAGGAAAGACTGATGACGTGACTCAAATGGCACCCTATTGCCCTCATAGGGCACTACTTATACGGTGGCAGGTAGACTAGTGATTAGAGAGTGGGGCCAGTAAGCAGCAGGTAGACTAGTGGTTAGAGTTGGGCCAGTAACCAGCAGGTAGACTAGTGGTTAGAGAGTGGGGCCAGTAAGCAGCAGGTAGACTAGTGGTTAGAGTTGGGCCAGTAACCAGCAGGTAGCCTAGTGGTTAGAGAGTTGGGCCAGTAACCAGCAGGTAGACTAGTGGTTAGAGAGTTGGGTCAGTAACCAGCAGGTAGACTAGTGGTTAGAGAGTTGGGTCAGTAACCAGCAGGTAGACTAGTGGTTAGAGAGTTGGGTCAGTAACCAGCAGGTAGACTAGTGGTTAGAGCGTTGGGCCAGTAACCAGCAGGTAGCCTAGTGGTTAGAGAGTTGGGCCAGTAACCAGCAGGTAGACTAGTGGTTAGTAGACGTTGGGCCAGTAACCAGCAGGTAGTAACCAGTAAGCAGGTAGACCAGTGTTGGGCCAGTAACCAGCAGGTAGACAGTTGGGTCAGTAACCAGCAGGTAGCCAGTAACCAGCAGGTAGACTAGTGGTTAGAGAGTTAGGCCAGTAACCAGCAGGTAGACTAGTGGTCTAGTGTTGGGCCAGTAACCAGCAGGTAGACTAGTGGTAGGCCAGTAACCAGCAGTAGTAGTGGTTAGGTCAGTAACCAGCAGGTAGCCTAGTGGTTAGAGTGGTCAGTGTTGGGCCAGTAACCAGCAGGTAGACTAGTGGTTAGAGCGTTGGGTAGGTAACCAGCAGGTAGACTAGTGGTCAGTGTTGGGCCAGTAACCAGCAGGTAGACTAGTGGTTAGAGAGTTAGGCCAGTAACCAGCAGGTAGACTAGTGGTCAGTGTTGGGCCAGTAACCAGCAGGTAGACTAGTGGTTAGAGAGTTAGGGCCAGTAACCAGCAGGTAGTGGTTAGTGGTCAGTGTTAACCAGCAGGGACCAGTAACCAGCAGGTAGACTAGTGGTCAGTGTTGGGCCAGTAACCAGCAGGTAGACTAGTGGTTAGAGAGTTGGGTCAGTAACCAGCAGGTAGACTAGTGGTCAGTGTTGGGCCAGTAACCAGCAGGTAGACTAGTGGTTAGAGAGTTGGGTCAGTAACCAGCAGGTAGTGGACTAGAGAGTTGGTCAGTGGTTAGAGTTGGGTTGGGCCAGTAACCAGCAGGTAGACTAGTGGTTGAGTTGGGTCAGTAACCAGCAGGTAGACTAGTGGTCCAGTAACCAGCAGGTAGACTAGTGGTTAGTTGGTAACCAGCAGGTAGCCTAGTGGTTAGAGAGTTAGGCCAGTAACCAGCAGGCCAGTAACCAGCAGGTAGACTAGTGGTTAGAGTGTTGGGCCAGTAACCAGCAGGTAGACTAGTGGTTAGAGAGTTGGGTCAGTAACCAGCAGGTAGACTAGTGGTTACAGAGTTGGGCCAGTAACCAGCAGGTAGACTAGTGGTTAGAGTGTTGGGCCAGTAACCAGCAGGTAGACTAGTGGTTAGAGAGTTGGGTCAGTAACCAGCAGGTAGACTAGTGGTCAGTGTTGGGCCAGTAACCAGCAGGTAGACTAGTGGTCAGTGTTGGGCCAGTAACCAGCAGGTAGACTAGTGGTTAGAGAGTTGGGTCAGTAACCAGCAGGTAGACTAGTGGTCAGTGTTGGGCCAGTAACCAGCAGGTAGACTAGTGGTTAGAGAGTTGGGTCAGTAACCAGCAGGTAGACTAGTGGTTAGAGAGTTGGGTCAGTAACCAGCAGGTAGACTAGTGGTTAGAGAGTTGGGTCAGTAACCAGCAGGTAGACTAGTGGTAGAGAGTTGGGTCAGTAACCAGCAGCAGTTTATTTGGTAAATATCTTCATAACACTTTCTTGAACTGCGTTGTTGGTTAAGGGTAAGTAATTGTAAGTAATTTCACTATAAGTTGTATTCGGCAAATTAAGTTTGATTTGACCTATCATACTACTATGGCTGAACCTGTAAAACAACACATTACACTGCACATTTTGTTAATTTCACCTTTATTTAACCAGGTAGTCTAGTTGAGAACACCTTTATTTAACCAGGTAGGCTAGTTGAGAACACCTTTATTTAACCAGGTAGGCCAGTTGAGAACACCTTTATTTAACCAGGTAGGCTAGTTGAGAACACCTTTATTTAACCAGGTAGGCCAGTTGAGAACACCTTTATTTAACCAGGTAGGCCAGTTGAGAACACCTTTATTTAACCAGGTAGGCCAGTTGAGAACACCTTTATTTAACCAGGTAGGCCAGTTGAGAACACCTTTATTTAACCAGGTAGTCTAGTTGAGAACACCTTTATTTAACCAGGTAGGCCAGTTGAGAACACCTTTATTTAACCAGGTAGGCTAGTTGAGAACACCTTTATTTAACCAGGTAGGCCAGTTGAGAACACCTTTATTTAACCAGGTAGGCCAGTTGAGAACACCTTTATTTAACCAGGTAGTCTAGTTGAGAACACCTTTATTTAACCAGGTAGTCTAGTTGAGAACACCTTTATTTAACCAGGTAGGCTAGTTGTGAACACCTTTATTTAACCAGGTAGGCTAGTTGTGAACACCTTTATTTAACCAGGTAGTCTAGTTGAGAACAAGTTCTCATTTACAACTGCCACCTGGCCAAGATAAGCAGTGCGACAGAAACAACAGAGTTACACATGGAGAAAACAAACATACAGTCAATAATACAATAATAAATAAAATATAAATAATAAAATACCTATCATACTAGCTTCAATGCCATACAACACTCCTTCCGTGGCCTCCAACTGCTCTTAAATGCAAGTAAAACTAAACCCATGCTTTTCAACCGTTTGCTGCCTAAACCTGCCCGCCCGAATAGCATCACCACCCTGGACGGTTCCGACCTTGAATATGTGGACAACTACAAATACCTAGGTGTCTGGCTATACTAAACTCTCCTTCCAGACTCATATTAAACATCTCCAATCCAAAATCAAATCCAGAATCTGCTTCCTATTTCGTAACAAAGCCTCCTTCACTCACGCCGCCAAACTTACCCTAGTAAAACTGACTATCCTACCGATCCTCAACTTCGGCAATGTCACCTACAAAATAGCTTTCAACACTCTACTCAGCAAACTGGATGCAGTCTATTACAGTGCCATCCGTTTTGTCACCAAAGCACCTTATACTACCCACCACTGCGACCTGTATGCTCTCGTTGGCTGGCCCTCGCTACATATTCGTCGCCAGACCCACTGGCTCCAGGTCATCTATAAGTCTATGCTAGGTATTTCACCGCCTTATCTCAGCTCACTGGTCACGATAGCAGCACCCACCCGTAGCACACGCTCCAGCAGGTATAGCTCACTGGTCGCCCCCAAAGCCAACACCTCCTTTGGCTGCCTTTCCTTCCAGTTCTCTGCTGCCAGTGACTGGAACGAATTGCAAAGAAAATTGTCGAAGCTGGAGATTTATATTTCCCTCACTAACTTTAAACATCAACTATCTGAGCAGCTAACCGATCACTGCAGCTGTACATAGTCCATCTGTAAATAGCCCACCCAATTTACCTACCTCATCCCCATATTGTTTTATTTACTTTTCTGCTCTTTTGCACACCAGTATCACTACTTGCACATCATCATCTGCTCATCTATCACTCCAGTGTTAATCTGCTAAATTGTCATTATTCCCTACTATGGCCTATTTATTGCCTCCCTCCTCATGCCTTTTGCACACACTGTATATAGACTTTATTTTATTCTACTGTGTCATTGACTTGTTTATTGTGTTATTGGCTTGTTTATTGTTTATTCCATGTTATTCTATGTGTAACTCTGTTGTTGTCTGTTCACACTGCTATGCTTTATCTTGGCCAGGTCGCAGTTGTAAATTGAGAACTTGTTCTCAACTGGCCTACCTGGTTAAATAAAGGTGTTCTCAACTGGCCTACCTGATTAAATAAAGGTGTTCTCAACTGGCCTCCCTGGTTAAATAAAGGTGTTCTCAACTGGCCTCCCTGGTTAAATAAAGGTGTTCTCAACTGGCCTCCCTGGTTAAATAAAGGTGTTCTCAACTGGCCTACCTGGTTAAATAAAGGTGTTCTCAACTGGCCTACCTGGTTAAATAAAGGTGTTCTCAACTAGACTACCTGGTTAAATAAAGGTGTTCTCAACTAGACTACCTGGTTAAATAAAGGTGTTCTCAACTAGACTACCTGGTTAAATAAAGGTGTTCTCAACTGGCCTACCTGGTTAAATAAAGGTGATCTCAACTAGCCTACCTGGTTAAATAAAGGTGTTCTCAACTAGCCTACCTGGTTAAATAAAGGTGTTCTCAACTGGCCTACCTGGTTAAATAAAGGTGTTCTCAACTAGCCTACCTGGTTAAATAAAGGTGTTCTCAACTAGACTACCTGGTTAAATAAAGGTGTTCTCAACTAGCCTACCTGGTTAAATAAAGGTGTTCTCAACTGGCCTACCTGGTTAAATAAAGGTGTTCTCAACTAGCCTACCTGGTTAAATAAAGGTGTTCTCAACTAGACTACCTGGTTAAATAAAGGTGTTCTCAACTGGCCTACCTGGTTAAATAAAGGTGTTCTCAACTAGCTTACCTGGTTAAATAAAGGTGACATAAAAATAACAAAAAAATAACTGAAAGGTTGCAAAATCAAATCCCCGAGCCGACAAGGTACAAATCTGTCGTTCTGCCCCTGAACAGGCAGTTAACTCACAGTTCCCAGGCAGTCATTGAAAATAAGACTTTGTTCTTAACTGACTTGCCTGGTTGAATAAAGGTTGCATAAACATGACAATACATGTTTTACTTATGACCCATAGAGGCCGTGTGTGAACCCAGAGTGATCCTGACCTGAGTGTCCTCCGGTGTCCACGGCGGTGCCGAACAGCAGGACGTACTCGGTGAGGGAGGCGTGGAGCAGACACATGGACCCCATCCAGCCGCCTGCGTTGACAAACACCCACTGCAGGTCCTCGTCCGGCAGGATGTGACCCGGGTACTTCCTCCGCAGTTCCACCACCACCTTGGAGAACGCCTGGTCGTGGTCCTGGCCTGGAGGAGACATCATCAACACAGTTGTTTTGTCCTGGCCTCAAAACCACATGTAGAGCAGTGATAAATCAGTATTACCAGACATGAGAAAAAAACAACTATGGAATGGGTAGAGGTTTCTTGTCAACAGCAGTAAACTATACCTCATGTCTAGCATGTCCCTGACCTCACTCTTATCATCGATGAACCCTCCCCTTTTAAAAAGATAGCATGCTGATGTTAGCTTGCAAGAGCTCTCACTCACCTCTCTCAACTGCTAATCCACCTCCTAGTCAAAACCATTTGGCTAGCAGGGTCATGTGGCTAACTAGATCTAGAAGGCCAGCATATTACAATTACAGCTAGCTACATGCTTGGGTCTAATCCTACAGCCAGTTGCTGACCCGGCATAGCCAATCAACTATGCCAGCTAGTTAACTTGTGTGTTATTGAAGCAATAAGACATCAGGGGGTGTGGTAAATGGCCAATATACCACGGCTAAGGGCTGTTCTTACGCACAAGGAGTGCCTAGACACAGCCCTTACCTGTGGTATATTGGCCATATACCACAAACCCGAGGTGCCTTATTGCTATTTTAAACTGGTTACCAACATAATTAGAACAGTAAAAATACATGTTTTGTCATACCTGTGGTATATGGTCTGATATACCACAGGCTTTCAGCCATTCAGCATGCAGGGCTCGAACCAGCCTGTTTATAATATTTAAATGGCTACGGGCTCTATCCAGGCACTCTGTATTGCATAGTGCAAAGAACAGCCATTAGTCGTGGTATATTGGCCATATACCACACCTCCTCATGCCTTATTGTTTAACTACACAAGGGTTGGGTCTAATCCTGAATGCTGATTGGTTAAAACCACATTACAGGCAGGGTCTATTCCACAAGTTACCACCGGCTAAATGTATGACGTTAAAATGCCTATTTACTCTGTTCCATCCGACTGCACCAATCCACTCTCTCATCAGCCCAGCCAGGCAATTTATAAACTTGATCTCCACTATAAAAAGCATCTAGACATTATCTCACATTAAGCTTTCAACCACAGATGTGTATAAACCTGTCTGTCTCTCCGATATTTGCAACTTTGTTTCAATATTCAAATTTGATCTCCCATTAATGAATGTGGCTGGAGTGGACGAGACAGAGAGGCAGCCGGAATCATGAATCAGCTGGCATCATTTGTATGGATGTGGATGGAGTGGACGAGACAGAGAGGCAGCCGGCATCCATCATTTGTATGGATGTGGATGGAGTGGACGAGACAGAGAGGCAGCCGGCATCCATCATTTGTATGGATGTGGATGGAGTGGACGAGACAGAGAGGCAGCCGGCATCCATCATTTGTATGGATGTGGATGGAGTGGACGCATCCATCATTTGACAGAGATGGAGTGGACGAGACAGAGAGGCATCCATCCATCATTTGTATGGATGTGGATGGAGTGGACGAGACAGAGAGGCAGCCGGCATCCATCATTTGTATGGATGTGGATGGAGTGGACGAGACAGAGAGGCAGCCGGCATCCATCATTTGTATGGATGTGGATGGAGTGGACGAGAGAGAGAGGCAGCATCCATCATTTGTATGGATGTGGATGGAGTGGACGAGACAGAGAGGCAGCCGGCATCCATCATTTGTATGGATGTGGATGGAGTGGACGAGACAGAGAGGCAGCCGGCATCCATCATTTGTATGGATGTGGATGGAGTGGACGAGACAGAGAGGCAGCCGGCATCATGAATCAGCTGGCATCATTTGTATGGATGTGGATGGAGTGGACGAGACAGAGAGGCAGCCGGCATCCATCATTTGTATGGATGTGGATGGAGTGGACGAGACAGAGAGGCAGCCGGCATCCATCATTTGTATGGATGTGGATGGAGTGGACGAGACAGAGAGGCAGCCGGCATCCATCATTTGTATGGATGTGGATGGAGTGGACGAGACAGAGAGGCAGCCGGCATCCATCATTTGTATGGATGTGGCATCCATCATGGATGTGGATGGAGTGGACAGAGAGGCAGCCGGCATCCATCATTTGTATGGATGTGGATGGAGTGGACGAGACAGAGAGGCAGCCGGCATCCATCATTTGTATGGATGTGGATGGAGTGGACGAGACAGAGAGGCAGCCGGCATCCATCATTTGTATGGATGTGGATGGAGTGGACGAGACAGAGAGGCAGCCGGCATCCATCATTTGTATGGATGTGGATGGAGTGGACGAGACAGAGAGGCAGCCGGCATCCATCATTTGTATGGATGTGGATGGAGTGGACGAGACAGAGAGGCAGCATCCATCATTTGTATGGATGTGGATGGAGTGGACGAGACAGCTGGCATCCATCATTTGTATGGATGTGGATGGAGTGGACGAGACAGAGAGGCAGCCGGCATCCATCATTTGTATGGATGTGGATGGAGTGGACGAGACAGAGAGGCAGCGGCATCCATCATTTGTATGGATGTGGATGGAGTGGACGAGACAGAGAGGCAGCCGGCATCCATCATTTGTATGGATGTGGATGGAGTGGACGAGACAGAGAGGCAGCCGGATGTGGATGCATACAAATGCATTTGTATTGAAAAAAGGTTAAACGAAACGAAATGCAGTTCGTTTGCAGTCTTTCCAGCTTCAGTTTAAAGTGATTGTGTTGACTGTGTTGTTGGCTAGTTCCTCTGAACAACAGTGTCCTGAGGAGTGAGCACATTTTCAATGCCAGGCGAAACAGCGCCTCATTGGCTCATTGTTACGGATGTATCCAAATACATGTCACTTGAAAACAGCTTAAACAAATGCAGCTACTTCACTGTTATTCTGGCTTGTTGACGTGACTAAGTTAGCCGTAGTTGGCTAGCTAGCGATAAGAACGTTGCCAGCCAGTATGGCAATGGAATATTTAGAACGAATGACTGGGTCGTGTCCATAGATACAGAACCAATAGACTGAACGACTGGGACACGTCCATAGATACAGAACCAATAGACTGAACGACTGGGTCAGGTCCATAGATACAGAACCAATAGACTGAACGACTGGGTCAGGTCCATAGATACAGAACCAATAGACTGAACGACTGGGTCGGGTCCATAGATACAGAACCAATAGACTGAACGACTGGGACACGTCCATAGATACAGAACCAATAGACTGAACGACTGGGTCGTGTCCATAGATACAGAACCAATAGACTGAACGACTGGGTCGGGTCCATAGATACAGAACCAATAGACTGAACGACTGGGTCGGGTCCATAGATACAGAACGACTGGGTCGTGTCCATAGATACAGAACCAATAGACTGAACGACTGGGTCGGGTCCATAGATACAGAACCAATAGACTGAACGACTGGGTCGGGTCCATAGATACAGAACCAATAGACTGAACGACTGGGTCGGGTCCATAGATACAGAACCAATAGACTGAACGACTGGGTCGGGTCCATAGATACAGAACCAATAGACTGAACGACAGGGTAGTCTTTTTCACCCGAACCGATTGAACTTTCGACCAGCCGGGTTTGGTAACAACCTTAGCATTGTGTCGGGATTATATCTTGTGGACGGATGAAATAGTATGAATGAATTCATCAAGCTAAAGTTGAATGAAAATATGTATTTGAATATGTTGGTAACCCGGCTTAGATAGCATCATCACTTAATTGCACTAGTCTTTCTCGTGATGTTAAGCTAACCATCACACATATCCATTTAATGGTTATCTGGAGCGTATTCATTACGCAGATTATGTTGTAAAACGTTTCTTAAACGGAGAGAACTATCTGAATTTGTCCAATAGAAACTATCGTGTGCTGGTTTGCTTCCGTGTAGTTCTTCCGTAATGAATGCTCCCCTGACTAGCCAACTATCCATTTACCTGCGTATCGCTTGGCCAGTACAGCAACATCTTCCTTCGTGAAGACATAGTGTTTGTTGGCCATCCACTGCCGCAGGTACATCACTATCAACACAGACACTCCAGCCAGCACGATTAACTTTAACACTTTAGTTGTCCAAGACATGACTGAGATTGAGTGGTAGAACACCACGACCAGAGAAACAGACAAGAGCTACAGCGAAGACAGACGGAAGTTATGCGAAGGCACCCATAGAGATAGATACATAACTCGTCTGTGTATGTGTCATTATCGCGTCTGAGACAGCATGGGCAGCGCCATTGCGTTTATCTCCAGTTTGAAGTAGTCCATTTTCTCCCAAATGATTGGCTGATCCCTCATGATGACCCTATTGGACAGGACTTCAACCGGGTCACCAGGAGGGATCAGCCAATGAAGCTGGAAGTCCCACCCAGTTGACGACATGAAACTGGTGAAAGCCCTGAATGGCGCTGCCCTGCTATAGCAGGCTTTTGTCCACTAGAGACCTCTATCATTCTCAATGGGGGAGGCGCCTTACCTTTCACCTCTGTACTCCCCCCAACCAAGAACGGCTTTTATCAACGAGCAGAAGAGGAATATTTGTACATTCTTACAACACTGTGTATATATATATATATATATATGACATTTGTAATGTCTTTATTGTTTTGAAACTTCTGTATGTGTAATGTTTACTGTTCATTTTTATTGTTTATTTCACTTTTGTATATTATCTACCTCACTTGCTTTGGCAACGTTAACACATGTTTCCCATGCCAATAAAGCCCCTTGAATTGGAATAGTCACATGCAAACCAGCATACATACAAACGATTTACATTGCCAGGAATCAGAAACAAACAAATCATAATCATTATTAATACAAGTTTCAATTGCCTTTTTGTTTTTCATTTTAGTTAAAGTGGTGCCATATTGTTTAAATTAATTTATAAAGTGAAAGAAGTTAGGTTTTGAATTAGCCCATTTGCATTTTTGAATATGAAATGTACCTAATATTATTAGTAGTTGAATTAAATATACTACATCTTTATCAATGTCAGAATTTCTGAAATAAATCATATAAAAACATTAAATTGTACAACCGGCCCTAATGTCAATCCAAACCATTCTGCTATAAAAACAGGCAAAATGGTCTCCTCCATTCCACAGAAATCACATTAATGTCTCCTCCATTCCACAGAAATCACATTAATGTCTCCTCCATTCCACAGAAATCACATTAATGTCTCCTCCATTCCACAGAAATCACATTAATGTCTCCTCCATTCCACAGAAATCACATTAATGTCTCCTACATTCCACAGAAATCACATTAATGTCTCCTCCATTCCACAGAAATCACATTAATGTCTCCTACATTCCACAGAAATCACATTAATGTCTCCTCCATTCCACAGAAATCACATTAATGTCTCCTCCATTCCACAGAAATCACATTAATGTCTCCTCCATTCCACAGAAATCATTCCCACAGAAACATTAATGTCTCCTCCATTCCACAGAAATCACATTAATGTCTCCTCCATTCCACAGAAATCACATTAATGTCTCCTCCATTCCACAGAAATCACATTAATGTCTCCTCCATTCCACAGAAATCACATTAATGTCTCCTCCATTCCACAGAAATCAGAAATCACATTAATGTCTCCTACATTCCACAGAAATCACATTAATGTCTCCTCCATTCCACAGAAATCACATTAATGTCTCCTACATTCCACAGAAATCACATTAATGTCTCCTCCATTCCACAGAAATCACATTAATGTCTCCTCCATTCCACAGAAATCACATTAATGTCTCCTACATTCCACAGAAATCACATTAATGTCTCCTACATTCCACAGAAATCCAATTTTTCGTCAATTTCAGCTTGAATCTTTCCAAAACATGTTTCACATGATACATTCTATGTAACATTTTAAATTAAACGTCCTTTACCCTGTTACTGATATAATATTTGTTAGCAATTTTCCATGCTTTCCCCCATTGTTTATCACCATAGATTTCTGTCCAAAATAATCTTGCTGAGGGAATTGTAGTATCACAAAAAAATCCTAATCTGTTTATTACTACATTTATCTTTAATGTTAATTTAGCCAATTAATACATTTTCATGTAAATCTATGTTACTTACATAAACCCCAGAGGAATTAAAAAAAATATACAACCTCCCCATCATAAACAATTTCATATTATTTCAGGGTTATTGGAATTTGAAATGGATCAAGAAATTCCCCATATGAAAGAAGGTATCCATCCTCATTCAGTAACTGACCAACCTAGAACGAATGATGCGGAAGAAATTGACGAGACGAGTTGAAATGATATCCAATCAGAATGGTGAAAAAATGTCACGCAGGCATGGTGGCGGTGTCAATATTGTCGTTGAGCTTGCTTTTGTTGCCATTAAGTCACTGGTGTTGTTCTAGTTATCAGAAAGCCACTATATGTAAGATTGTCTCCTACCAAGACAAACATTTAACAACACATATCTATCTGAATGTTCCGCATGATTCTGAACGCGTCCACTAGTATACCTTGCGTTACGTCTGGAATCCTGCGTTCATCTGCGCAGCTTTCATTCTCTCCACTGGTTCTATTCCGAGAGTAATTAGCGGCAGAGCGCTTTCGAAACAGCACCAACTCAAAGCAGGGTTAGGGTTGATCTTATAGATGTCAGACTGAAGACAATCCGAGCCACCACTGGTACTGACACAGAGATAGGTTTAGTAAAGTAGGGCTGGACACAGGTGGACTTTCACGTCGTCGGCGTTGTGACAACAACATAGACCAACGCAATGAGCAGCAATAATGAACTCCGCTTTGATCCAAAGGGTAATATCTCATTCCTGGAACATGATTTGCAAGAACACACTACTAAAACACGACTACAGACTATTAGTGCATCTGGTCTTTTAGGAGTTATTGATTAAAGGAGCATAATGTTACTTTTTATAGTCCAATTACTTTACATGTTCAGTCAGCAAGACTTTATGTTACCACAGAATTACAACCCGTGATTCAGTTCCTGTTTTGGTATATAAAGTACATGGATGCATCTCTGGTGTCACCTGCAGGCCATGTTATAGAGCGCAGCCCAGATATACTTTAATTGGTATAACTTTCACCTGTGACTGAACCTCTACCGATTATAAAAAATGAGGCTGGACTACAACAGAATCCGTGGTTAGTTCTTGAGATGACCTAATTAGCTAACTGTGTGTATGTGCATCTGTCTGTCTCTCTGTCTCTCTCTCTGTCTCTCTCTCTGTCTCTCTCTCTGTCACTCTCTGTCACTCTCTCTGTCACTCTCTCTGTGTCTCTGTCTCTCTCTCTCTCTCTCTCTCAAATCAATTCAAGGGGCTTTATTGGCATGGGAAACATGTGTTAACATTGCCAAAGCAAGTGAGGTAGATAATATACAAAAGTGAGATAAAAACATCTCTCTTTCTCTCTGTGTCTGTGTCTGTCTCAGAGCACCAGCACCTGCGCTACAACCCCCTCCGGGACACGTGGGTTCTGGTGTCGGCCCACAGGATGAAGAGACCTTGGAGTGGCCAGGTGGAGAAGGAAGAGGAGGACCAAGTACCTCAACACGACCCAAACAACCCCCTCTGTCCTGGGAACACCAGGGCCAACGGAGAGGTGAGAACCTTGACCTCTAACCCTATAACCCTGACACAACCCAAACAACCCCCTCTGTCCTGGGAACACCAACAGAAAGCACACACACCATCATTGAGAATTTCAATAAGCATTTTTCTACGGCTGGCCATGCTTTCCACCTGGCAACTCCTACCCCGGTCAACATCACTGCACCCCCAACAGCAACTCGCCCAAGCCTTCCCCATTTCTCCTTCTCCCAAATCCGTTCAGCTGATGTTCTGAAAGAGCTGCAAAATCTGGACCCCTACAAATCAGCCGGGCTAGACAATCTGGACCCTTTCTTTCTAAAATTATCTGCCGAAATTGTTGCCACCCCTCTTACTAGCCTGTTCAACCTCTCTTTCGTGTCGTCTGAGATTCCCAAAGATTGGAAAGCAGCTGCGGTCATCCCCCTCTTCAAAGGGGGGGACACTCTTGACCCAAACTGCTACAGACCTATATCTATCCTACCATGCCTTTCTACAGTCTTCGAAAGCCAAGTCAACAAACAGATTACCGACCATTTCTAATCTCACCATACCTTCTCTGCTATGCAATCTGGTTTCAGAGCTGGTCATGGGTGCACCTCAGCCACGCTCAAGGTCTTAAACGATATCTTAACCGCCATCGATAAGAAACATTACTGTGCAGCCGTATTCATTGATCTGGCCAAGGCTTTCGACTCTGTCAATCACCACATCCTCATCGGCAGACTCGACAGCCTTGGTTTCTCAAATGATTGCCTCGCCTGGTTCACCAACTACTTCTCTGATAGAGTGTAGTGTGTCAAATCGGAGGGTCTGCTGTCCGGACCTCTGGCAGTCTCTGGGGGTGCCACAGGGTTCAATTCTTGGACCGACTCTCTTCTCTGTATACATCAATGAGGTCGCTCTTGCTGCTGGTGAGTCTCTGATCCACCTCTACGCAGACGACACCATTCTGTATACTTCTGGCCTTTCATTGGACACTGTGTTAACAACCCTCCAGGCAAGCTTCAATGCCATACAACTCTCCTTCTGTGGCCTCCAATTGCTCTTAAATACAAGTAAAACTAAATGCATGCTCTTCAACCGATCGCTACCAGCACCTACCCGCCTGTCCAACATCACTACTCTGGATGGCTCTGACTTAGAATACGTGGACAACTACAAATACTTAGGTGTCTGGTTAGACTGTAAACTCTCCTTCCAGACCCATATCAAACATCTCCAATCCAAAGTTAAATCTAGAATTGGCGTCCTATTTCGCAACAAAGCATCCTTCACTCATGCTGCCAAACATACCCTTGTAAAACTGACCATCCTACCAATCCTCGACTTCGGTGATGTCATCTATAAAATAGCCTCCAACACTCTACTCAACAAATTGGATGCAGTCTATCACAGTGCAATCCGTTTTGTCACCAAAGCCCCATACACTGCCCACCATTGCAACCTGTACGCTCTCGTTGGCTGGTCCTCGCTTCATACTCGTCGCCAAACCCACTGGCTCCATGTCATCTACAAGACCCTGCTAGGTAAAGTCCCCCCTTATCTCAGCTCGCTGGTCACCATAGCATCTCCCACCTGTAGCACACGCTCCAGCAGGTATATCTCTCTAGTCATCCCCAAAACCAATTCTTTCTTTGGCCGCCTCTCCTTCCAGTTCTCTGCTGCCAATGACTGGAACGAACTACAAACATCTCTGAAACTGGAAACACTTATCTCCCTCACTAGCTTTAAGCACCAACTGTCAGAGCAGCTCACAGATTACTGCACCTGTACATAGCCCACCTATAATTTAGCCCAAACAACTACCTTTTTCCCTACTGTATTTAATTAATGTATTTATTTTGCTCCTTTGCACCCCATTATTTTTATTTCTACTTTGCACATTCTTCCATTGCAAAACTACCATTCCAGTGTTTTACTTGCTATATTGTATTTACTTTGCCACCATGGCCTTTTTTGCCTTTACCTCCCTTCTCACCTCATTTGCTGACATCGTATATAGACTTCTTTATACTGTATTATTGACTGTATGTTTGTTTTACTCCATGTGTAACTCTGTGTTGTTGTATCTGTCGAACTGCTTTGCTTTATCTTGGCCAGGTCGCAATTGTAAATGAGAACTTGTTCTCAACTTGCCTACCTGGTTACATAAAGGTGAAATAAAAAACCACAAAAAAAACCACACAGAGATAGATTTTATTATGTCTATTTTTATTAACCTTTATTTAACAAGGCACGATGCTTAAGAACACATTTTTATTTACAATGACAGCCTAGGAACAGTGGGTTAACTACCTTGTTCAGGGGCAAAACGACACATTTTTACCTTGTCAGCTCAGGGATTCAATCTGGCGACCTTTCTGTTACTGGCCTAATTCTCTAACCACTAGGCCACCTGCTGCCCCAAAGATAAAATAGGTAGATACAGTGTAGATAGGTAGATGCCATAGATAGATACAGCAGATAGATACAGTAGATAGGTAGATGCCATAGATACAGTAGATTGATACAGTAGATTGATACAGTAGATAGATACAGTAGATAGGTAGATGCCATAGATAGATACAGTAGATAGGTAGATGCCATAGATAGATACAGTAGATACAGTAGATAGGTAGATGCCATAGATACAGTCGAGAGATATATACAGTAGATAGGTAGAGATAAAGTAGGTAGATACAGTAGATAGATACAGTAGATAGATACAGTAGATATATGCAGTAGATAGATAGATACAGTAGATAGATACAGTAGATAGATACAGTAGATATATACAGTAGATAGATGCAGTAGATAGATGCAGTAGATAGGTAGATGCCATAGATAGATACAGTAGATAGATACAGTAGAGATAGATACAGTAGGTAGGTAGAGATAAAGTAGGTAGATACAGTAGATAGGTAGAGATAAAGTAGGTAGATGCAGTAGATAGATACAGTAGATAGATACAGTAGAGATAGATAGATACAGTAGATAGGTAGAGATAAAGTAGGTAGATGCAGTAGGTAGATACAGTAGAGATAGATAGATACAGTAGATAGGTAGAGATAAAGTAGGTAGATGCAGTAGATAGATACAGTAGAGATAGATAGATACAGTAGATAGGTAGAGATAAAGTAGGTAGATGCAGTAGATAGATACAGTAGAGATATATAGATACAGTAGATAGGTAGAGATAAAGTAGGAAGATACAGTAGATAGGTAGAGATAAAGTAGGTAGATGCAGTAGATAGATACAGTAGATAGATACAGTAGATAGATACAGTAGATAGATACAGTAGATAGGTAGAGATAAAGTAGGTAGATGCAGTAGATAGATACAGTAGAGATATATAGATACAGTAGATAGGTAGAGATAAAGTAGGTAGATACAGTAGATAGGTAGAGATAAAGTAGATAGATACAGTAGATAGATACAGTAGATAGATACAGTAGATAGATACAGTAGATAGGTAGAGATAAAGTAGGTAGATGCAGTAGATATATACAGTAGAGATATATAGATACAGTAGATAGGTAGAGATAAAGTAGGTAGATGCAGTAGATATATACAGTAGAGATATATAGATACAGTAGATAGGTAGAGATAAAGTAGGTAGATCCATTAGGTACAGTTGAAATTTGATGTTTATATACACCTTAGCCAAATACATTTTAAATCAGTTTTTCACAATACCTGACATTTAATCCTAGTACAAATGCCCTGTCTTAGGTCAGTTAGAATCACCACTTCATTTTAAGAATGTGAAATGTCAGAATAATAGTAGAGAGAATTATTTATTTCAGCTTTTATTTCTTTCATCATATTCCCAGTGGGTCAGAAGTTTACATACACTCAATTAGTATTTGGTAGCATTGCCTTTAAATTGTTTAACTTGGGTCAAATGTTTCAGGTATCCTTCCACAAGCTTCCCACAATAAGTTGGTTGAATTTTGGCTCATTCCTCCTGACAGAGCTGGTGTAACTGAATCAGGTTGGAAGGCCCCTTTGCTCACATACGCTTTTTCAGTTCTGCCCACAAATTTTCTATGGGATTGAGGTCAGGGCTTTGTGATGGCCACTCCAATACCTTGACTTCGTTGTCCTTAAGCCATTTTGTCACAACTTTGGAAGTATACTTGGGGTCATTGTCCATTTGAAAGACCCATTTGCGACCAAGCTTTAACTTCCTAACTGATGTCTTGAGATGTTGCTTCAATCTATCCACATAATTTTCCTCCCTCTTGATACCATCTATTTTGTGAAGTGCACCAGTCCCTCTTGCAGCAAAGCACCACCACAACATGATGCTGCCATCCCTGTGCTTCACGGTTGGAATGGTGTTCTTTGGCTTGCAAGCATCCCCCTTTTTCTCCAAACATAACAATGGTCATTATGGCCAAACAGTTCTATATTTGTTTCATCAGACCAGAGGACATTTCTCCAAAAAGTACGATCGTTGTCCCCATGTGCAGTTGAAAACTGTAGTCTGGCTTTTTTATGGTGGTTTTGGAGCAGAGGCTTCTTCCTTGCTGAATGGCCTTTCAGGTTATGTCGATCTAGGACTCGTTTTCCTGTGGATATGGATACTTTTGTACCTGTTTCCTCCAGCATCTTCACAAGGTCCTTTGCTTTTGTTCTGGGATTGATTTGCACTTTTTGCACCAAAGTACTTTCATCTCTAGGAGACAGAACGCGTCTTCTTCCTGAGTGGTATGACGGCTGCGTGGTCCCATGGTGTTTATACTTGCGTACTATTGTTTGTACAGATGAACGTGGTACATTCAGGCGTTTGTAAATTGCTCCCAAGGATGAACCAGACTTGTGGTCTACTATTTTTTTCTGAGGTCTTGGCTGATTTCTTATGATTTTCCCACAATGTCAAGCAAAGAGGCACTGAGTTTGAAGGTAGGCCTTGAAATACATCCACAGGTACACCTCCAATTGACTCATATTATGTCAATTAGCCTATCAGAATCTTCTAAAAGCCATGACATCATTTTCGGCAATTTTCCAAGCTGTTTAAAGGCACAGTCAACTTAATGCATGTAAACCTCTGACCCACTGGAATTGTGATACAGTGAATTATAAGTGAAATAATAGGTATGTAAACAATTGTTGGAAAAATTACTTGTGTCATGCACAAAGTAGATGTCCTAACCGACTTTCCAAAACTATAGTGGTTGAAAAACGAGTTTTAATGTCTCCAACCTAAGTGTGTGTAAACTTCCAACTTCAACTGTAGGTAGGTATAGTTAGATAGAGATAGATATATGTATATATATAGGTAGATACAGAATATACGTTAACAGTAGATATAGGTAGATATAGGTCGATACTGTAGATATAGGTAGATACTGTAGATATAGGTAGATACTTTTACAGTAGATATAGGTAGATACAGTAGATATAGGTAGATACAGTAGATATGGGTAGATACAGTAGATATGGGTAGATACAGTAGATACAGTAGATATAGGTAGATACAGTAGATATAGGTAGATACAGTAGATATAGGTAGATATAGGTAGATATAGGTAGATACAGTAGATACAGTAGATATAGGTAGATATAGGTAGATACAGGTAGATATAGGTAGATACAGTAGATATAGGTAGATAGATACAGTAGATATAGGTAGATACAGTAGATAGGTAGATATAGGTAGATATAGTAGATACAGTAGATAGGTAGATACAGTAGATATAGGTAGATATAGGTAGATACAGTAGATATAGGTAGATATAGGTAGATATAGGTAGATACAGTAGATATAGGTAGATACAGGTAGATATAGGTAGATATAGGTAGATACAGTAGATATAGGTAGATACAGTAGATATAGTAGATACTGTAGATACAGTAGATACAGTAGATATAGGTAGATATAGGTAGATACAGTAGATATAGAGGTAGATACAGTAGATATAGTAGATAGTAGATATAGGTAGATATAGTAGATACAGTAGATATAGTAGATATAGGTAGATATAGTAGATATAGTAGATATAGGTAGATACAGTAGATATAGGTAGATACAGTAGATACAGTAGATATAGGTAGATATAGGTAGATATAGGTAGATACAGTAGATATAGTAGATATAGTAGATATAGGTAGATATAGTAGATATAGGTAGATACAGTAGATATAGGTAGATACAGTAGATACAGTAGATATAGGTAGATACAGTAGATATAGGTAGATATAGGTAGTAGATACAGTAGATATAAGTAGATACTGTAGATACAGTAGATACAGTAGATATAGGTAGATATAGGTAGATATAGTAGATATAGGTAGATATAGTAGATACAGTAGATATAGGTAGATACAGTAGATATAGGTAGATATAGGTAGATACAGTAGATATAGGTAGATACAGTAGATATAGTAGATACAGTAGATACAGTAGATATAGTAGATATAGGTAGATATAGGTAGATATAGGTAGATATGTAGATACAGTAGATACAGTAGATATAGGTAGATATAGGTAGATATAGGTAGATATAGGTAGATACAGTAGATACATTAGATATAGTAGATACAGTAGATATAGGTAGATTAGGTAGATTAGGTAGATATAGGTAGATACAGTAGTTACAGTAGATACAGTAGATATAGGTAGATACAGTAGATACAGTAGATACAGTAGATATAGGTAGATATAGTAGATATAGGTAGATATAGGTAGATATAGGTAGATACAGTAGATATAGTAGATATAGGTAGATATAGTAGATATAGGTAGTTACAGTAGATACAGTAGATATAGGTAGTTACAGTAGATACAGTAGATATAGGTAGATATAGGTAGATACAGTAGATACAGTAGATATAGGTAGATATAGTAGATATAGGTAGATATAGGTAGATACAGTAGATACAGTAGATATAGGTAGATACAGTAGATACAGTAGATACAGTAGATATAGGTAGATATAGGTAGATACAGTAGATATAGGTAGATATAGGTAGATACAGTAGATATAGGTAGATACAGTAGATATAGGTAGATACAGTAGATAGGTAGATACAGTAGATATAGGTAGATATAGGTAGATACTGTAGATATGGGTAGATATAGGTAGATACAGTAGACACAGTAGATACAGTAGATACAGTAGTTACAGTATATATAGGTAGATATAGGTAGATATAGGTAGATACAGGTAGATATAGGTAGATATAGGTAGATACAGTAGATACAGTGGATATAGGTAGATATAGGTAGATACAGTAGATATAGGTAGATATAGGTAGATATAGTAGATATAGGTAGATACAGTAGATATAGGTAGATATAGGTAGATACAGTAGATATAGGTAGATACAGTAGATATAGGTAGATACAGTAGGTAGATACAGGTAGATACAGGTAGATACAGTAGATATAGGTAGATATAGGTAGATACAGTAGATAGGTAGATATAGGTAGATACAGTAGATATAGGTAGATACAGTAGATATAGGTAGATATAGGTAGATATAGGTAGATATAGGTAGATACAGTAGATATAGGTAGATACAGTAGATACAGTAGATATAGTAGATACAGTAGATACAGATAGTAGGTAGATATAGGTAGATACAGTAGATATAGGTAGATATATAGATATAGGTAGGTAGATACAGTAGATAGGTAGATACAGTAGATATAGGTAGATACAGTAGATATAGGTAGATATACAGTAGATACAGTAGATATAGGTAGATATAGGTAGATATAGGTAGATACAGTAGATATAGGTAGATACAGTAGATATAGGTAGATATAGATACAGTAGATATAGGTAGATACAGTAGATACAGTAGATATAGGTAGATACAGTAGATATAGGTAGATATAGGTAGATATAGGTAGATACAGTAGATAGATATAGGTAGATATAGGTAGATACAGTAGATATAGGTAGATATAGGTAGATATAGGTAGATACAGTAGATACAGTAGGTAGATATAGGTAGATATAGGTAGATACAGTAGATAAAGGTAGATATAGGTAGATACAGTAGATATAGTAGATACAGTAGATATAGGTAGATATATACAGTAGATAAGGTAGATATAGTAGATATAGTAGATACAGATATAGGTAGATAGATAGTAGATATAGGTAGGTAGATATAGGTAGATACAGTAGATATAGGTAGATATAGGTAGATATAGGTAGATATAGGTAGATAGTAGATATAGGTAGATACAGTAGATATGTAGATAGGTAGATATAGTAGATACAGTAGATATACAGTAGATAGGTAGATACAGTAGATATAGGTAGATATAGGTAGATATAGGTAGATACAGTAGATATAGGTAGATACAGTAGATATAGTAGATATAGGTAGATATAGGTAGATATAGGTAGATACAGTAGATATAGGTAGATACAGTAGATATAGGTAGATACAGTAGATATAGGTATATATAGGTAGATACAGTAGATATAGGTAGATACAGTAGATATAGGTAGATATAGGTAGATATAGGTAGATACAGTAGATATAGGTAGATACAGTAGATACAGTAGATATAGTAGATACAGGTAGATATAGGTAGATACAGTAGATATAGATACAGTAGGTACTGTAGATACTGATATAGGTAGATATAGATAGGTAGATATAGGTAGATATAGGTAGATACAGTAGATATAGGTAGATACGGTAGATACAGTAGATACAGTAGATATAGGTAGATATAGGTAGATATAGGATACTAGATAGTAGATTGCTGTAGATACAGTAGATATACAGTAGATACATAGATACAGTAGGCAGATACAGTAGATACAGGTAGATATAGGTAGATACAGTAGATACAGTAGATATAGTAGATACAGTAGATATAGTAGATATAGTAGATACTGTAGGTAGATACAGGTAGATATAGGTAGATATAGGTAGATACAGTAGATATAGGTAGATAGGTAGGTAGATATAGGTATATAGATATATATTAGATACAGATATAGGTAGATACAGGTAGATACAGTAGATATAGGTAGGTAGATACAGTAGATATAGTAGATATAGGTAGATAGATATAGTAGATACAGTAGATATAGGTAGATATAGGTAGATAGGTAGATACAGTAGATATAGGTAGATAGGTAGATACAGTAGATATAGGTAGATACTGTATAGTAGATATATATTAGATAGTAGATATATAGATACAGTAGATATAGTAGATACAGTAGATACAGTAGATATAGGTAGATACAGTAGATATAGGTAGATATAGGTAGATATAGTAGATATAGGTAGATACAGTAGATACAGTAGATACAGTAGATATAGGTAGATATAGGTAGATATAGGTAGATACAGTAGATATAGGTAGATATAGATAGATATAGGTAGATACAGTAGATATAGGTAGATACAGTAGATATAGGTAGATATAGGTAGATACAGTAGATATAGGTAGATATAGGTAGATACAGTAGATATAGTAGATACAGTAGATATAGGTAGATACAGTAGATATAGGTAGATACAGTAGATATAGGTAGATATAGGTAGATATAGGTAGATATAGTAGATACTGTAGATACAGTAGATACAGTAGATATAGGTAGATATAGGTAGATATAGGTAGATACAGTAGATACATTAGGTAGATACAGTAGATATAGGTAGTAGATACAGTAGATATAGGTATAGATACAGTAGATATAGGTAGATACAGTAGATACAGTAGATATAGTAGATACAGTAGATACAGTAGATATAGGTAGATATAGTAGATATAGGTAGATATAGTAGGTAGATATAGGTAGATACAGTAGATATAGTATATAGGTAGATATAGTAGATAGATAGGTAGATACAGTAGATACAGTAGATAGATAGTAGATATAGTAGATACAGTAGATATAGGTAGATATAGTAGGTAGATACAGTAGATATAGGTAGATATAGGTAGATATAGGTAGATACAGTAGATACAGTAGATATAGGTAGATACAGTAGATACAGTAGATATAGGTAGATATAGGTAGATACAGTAGATATAGGTATAGCAGTACAGTAGATAGGTAGGTAGATATAGGTAGATATAGTAGATATAGGTAGATACAGTAGATATAGGTAGATACAGTAGATACTGTAGATATGTAGATAAGGTAGTAGGTAGATACAGTAGATACAGTAGATACAGTAGATAGTATATGATATAGGTAGATATAGGTAGATATAGGTAGATACAGGTAGATATAGGTAGATATAGGTAGATAGATACAGGGATATAGGTAGGTAGGTAGATACAGTAGATATAGATATAGTAGATATAGGTAGATACAGTAGATATAGGTAGATATAGGTAGATACAGTAGATATAGGTAGATATAGTAGATAGATACAGTAGATATAGGTAGATACAGTAGATAGGTAGGTAGATATAGGTAGATACAGTAGATACAGATAGATATAGGTAGATACAGTAGATATAGGTAGATATAGGTAGATACAGTAGATATAGGTAGATACGGTAGATACAGATATATATAGGTAGATACAGTAGATATAGGTAGATACTGTAGATATGGGTAGATATAGGTAGATACAGTAGATACAGTAGATATAGATAGTATACAGTAGATATAGGTAGATACAGGTAGATATAGGTAGATACAGTAGATATAGATACAGTAGATATAGGTAGATACAGTAGATAGATAGGTAGATATAGGTAGATATAGGTAGATACAGGTAGATATAGGTAGAGTAGATATAGGTAGATATAGGTAGATACAGTAGATATAGGTAGATACAGTAGATACAGTGGATATAGGTAGATATAGGTAGATACAGTAGATATAGGTAGATATAGTAGATATAGGTAGATATATGTAGATACAGTAGATATAGGTAGATATAGGTAGATACTGTAGATATGGGTAGATATAGGTAGATATAGGTAGATATAGGTAGATACAGTAGATATAGGTAGATATAGGTAGATATAGGTAGATACAGTAGATATAGGTAGATACTGTAGATATGAGTAGATATAGGTAGATACAGTAGATACAGTAGTTACAGTAGATATAGGTAGATATAGGTAGATATAGGTAGATATAGGTAGATACAGTAGATATAGGTAGATATAGGTAGATATAGGTAGATACTGTAGATATAGGTAGATATAGGTAGATATAGGTATATACAGTAGATCAAGGTAGATATAGTAGATATAGGTAGTTACAGTAGATACAGTAGATACAGTAGATATAGGTAGATATAGGTATATACAGTAGATCAAGGTAGATACAGTAGATATAGGTAGATATAGGTAGATATAGGTAGATATAGGTAGATACTGTAGATATAGGTAGATATAGGTAGATACGGTAGATACAGTAGATCAAGGTAGATACAGTAGATATAGGTAGATATAGGTAGATATAGGTAGATACAGTAGATATAGTAGATATAGGTAGATATAGATACAGTAGATACAGTAGATACAGTAGATACAGTAGATATAGGTAGATATGTAGATACAGTAGATATAGGTAGATACTGTAGATACAGTAGATATAGGTAGATACAGTAGATATAGGTAGATATAGGTAGATACAGTAGATATATATATAGGTAGATACAGTAGATATAGGTAGATACAGTAGATACAGTAGATATAGGTAGATAGAGTAGATATAGGTAGATAGTAGATATAGGTAGATACAGTAGATATAGGTAGATACAGTAGATATAGGTAGATATAGGTAGATACAGTAGATATAGGTAGATATAGGTAGATACAGTAGATATAGGTAGATACAGTAGATATAGGTAGATACTGTAGATATAGGTAGATACGGTAGATATAGGTAGATACTGTAGATACTGTAGATATAGGTAGATACAGTAGATACAGTAGATATGTGTAGATACAGTAGATATAGGTAGATATAGTAGATATAGGTAGATATAGGTGTATATATAGGTAGATACTGTAGATATAGGTAGATACGGTAGATATAGGTAGATACTGTAGATACTGTAGATATAGGTAGATACAGTAGATACAGTAGATATGGGTAGATACAGTAGATATGGGTAGATACAGTAGATATAGGTAGATACAGTAGATACAGTAGATAGTAATCCCTCTCACCCCCTTAAAAGATTTAGATGCACTACTGTTCCACTGGATGTCATAAGGTGAATGCACCAATTTGTAAGTCGCTCTGGATAAGAGCGTCTGCTAAATGACTTAAATGTAAATGTAAATGTGATATAGGTAGTTACAGTAGATACAGTAGATATAGGTAGATACTGTAGATATAGTAGATATAGGTAGATATAGGTAGATACAGTAGATATAGGTAGTTACAGTAGATACAGTAGATATAGGTAGATACAGTAGATATAGTAGATATAGGTAGATACAGTAGATATAGGTAGTTACAGTAGATATAGGTAGTTACAGTAGATACAGTAGATACAGTAGATACAGTAGATATAGGTAGTTACAGTAGATACAGTAGATACAGTAGATACAGTAGATATAGGTAGTTACAGTAGATACAGTAGATACAGTAGATATATATTAGATACAGTAGATACAGTAGATATATATTAGATACAGTAGATATGTAGATACAGTAGATATAGGTATATACAGTAGATATAGGTAGATACAGTAGATATAGGTAGATACAGTAGATATATATTAGATACAGTAGATACGGTAGATATATATTAGATACAGTAGATACATATTAGATACAGTAGATATATATTAGATACAGTAGATACAGTAGATATATATTAGATACAGTAGATACATATTAGATACAGTAGATATATATTAGATACAGTAGATACAGTAGATATATATTAGATACAGTAGATACGGTAGATATATATTAGATACAGTAGATACATATTAGATACAGTAGATATATATTAGATACAGTAGATACAGTAGATATAGGTAGATACAGTAGATACAGTAGATATAGGTAGATACAGTAGATATAGGTAGATACAGTAGATATATATTAGATACAGTAGATACGGTAGATATATATTAGATACAGTAGATACATATTAGATACAGTAGATATATATTAGATACAGTAGATACGGTAGATATATATTAGATACAGTAGATATATATTAGATACAGTAGATACATATTAGATACAGTAGATACATATTAGATACAGTAGATACAGTAGATATATATTAGATACAGTAGATACGGTAGATATAGGTAGATACTGTAGATATAGGTAGATACAGTAGATATATATTAGATACAGTAGATATATATTAGATACAGTAGATATAGGTAGATACAGTAGATATAGGTAGATACAGTAGATATAGGTAGATACAGTAGTTACAGTAGATACAGTAGATATCAGTAGATACAGTAGATACGGTAGATACAGTAGATATAGTAGATATAGGTAGATAGATATAGTAGATATAGGTAGATATAGGTAGATACAGTAGATCCAGTAGATATAGGTAGATACAGTAGATATAGGTAGATACAGTATATATGGGTAGATACAGTAGATATATATTAGATACAGTAGATATATGTAGATACAGTAGATACGGTAGATATATATTAGATACAGTAGATATATGTAGATACAGTAGATATAGGTAGATACAGTAGATATAGGTAGATACAGTATATATAGGTAGATACAGTAGTTACAGTAGATACAGTAGATATAGGTAGATACAGTAGATATAGGTAGATACAGTAGTTACAGTAGATACGGTAGATATAGGTAGATACAGTAGATATATATTAGATACAGTAGATATATGTAGATACAGTAGATATAGGTAGATACAGTAGATATAGGTAGATACAGTAGATATAGGTAGATACAGTAGATACGGTAGATACAGTAGATATAGGTAGATACAGTAGATAAATATAGGTAGATACATTAGATATAGGTAGATACAGTAGATATAGGTAGATACGGTAGATACAGTAGATATAGGTAGATACAGTAGATAAATATAGGTAGATACATTAGATATAGGTAGATACAGTAGATATAGGTAGATACGGTAGATACAGTAGATATAGGTAGATACAGGTAGATACAGTAGATATAGGTAGATATAGGTAGATACGGTAGATACAGTAGATATAGGTAGATACAGTAGATACTGTAGATATAGGTAGATACAGTAGATAAATATAGATATAGGTAGATACTGTAGATACGGTAGATACGGTAGATACAGTAGATATAGTAGATACAGGTAGATACAGTAGATACGGTAGATATAGGTAGATACGGTAGATACAGTAGATATAGGTAGATACAGTAGATACTGTAGATATAGGTAGATACAGTAGATAAATATAGATACAGGTAGATACAGTAGATATAGTAGATATAGGTAGATACAGTAGATATAGTAGATATAGGTAGATACAGTAGATATAGGTAGATACAGTAGATATAGGTAGATACAGTAGATATAGGTAGATATAGGTAGATACAGGTAGATACAGTAGATATAGGTAGATATAGGTAGATACGGTAGATCCAGTAGATACAGTAGATATAGTAGATATAGGTAGATACGGTAGATATAGGTAGATACTGTAGATACAGTAGATACAGTAGATATAGGTAGATATACTGTAGATATGGGTAGATACTGTAGATACTGTAGATACTGTAGATATAGGTAGATATAGGTAGATATAGGTAGATACAGTAGATATAGGTAGATATAGTAGATATAGGTAGATATAGTAGATATAGGTAGATACAGTAGATATAGGTAGATACAGTAGATAAATATAGATACAGGTAGATACAGTAGATATAGGTAGATACTGTAGATATAGGTAGATACAGTAGATAAATATAGATACAGGTAGATACAGTAGATATAGTAGATACTGTAGATACAGTAGATACGGGTAGATATAGGTAGATACAGTAGATAAATATAGATACAGGTAGATACAGTAGATATAGTAGATACAGTAGATATAGTAGATATAGGTAGATACAGTAGATATAGTAGATATAGGTAGATACAGTAGATACTGTAGATATAGGTAGATATACTGTAGATATGGGTAGATACTGTAGATACTGTAGATATTGTAGATACAGTAGATATAGTAGATATAGGTAGATATATGTAGATATAGGTAGATACAGTAGATATAGGTAGATACAGTAGATATAGTAGATATAGGTAGATACAGGTAGATACAGTAGATACGGTAGATATAGGTAGATACAGTAGATATAGGTAGATACAGTAGATGTAGGTAGATATAGGTAGATACAGTAGATACAGTAGATATAGGTAGATACAGTAGATATAGTAGATATAGTAGATATAGGTAGATATAGGTAGATACAGTAGATATAGGTAGATACAGTAGATATAGTAGATACAGTAGATATAGTAGATATAGGTAGATACAGTAGATATAGGTAGATACAGTAGATATAGGTAGATACAGTAGATATAGTAGATATAGGTAGATACAGTAGATATAGGTAGATACAGTAGATATAGGTAGATACAGTAGATATAGGTAGATACAGTAGATATAGTAGATACAGTAGATACGGTAGATATAGGTAGATACAGTAGATATAGGTAGATACAGTAGATGTAGGTAGATATAGGTAGATACAGTAGATACAGTAGATATAGGTAGATACAGTAGATATAGTAGATATAGTAGATATAGGTAGATACAGTAGATATAGGTAGATACAGTAGATATAGTAGATACAGTAGATACAGTAGATATAGTAGATATAGGTAGATACAGTAGATATAGGTAGATACAGTAGATATAGGTAGATACAGTAGATATAGTAGATATAGTTAGATACAGTAGATATAGGTAGATACAGTAGATATAGTAGATATAGTAGATATAGGTAGATACAGTAGATATAGGTAGATACAGTAGATATAGTAGATACAGTAGATACGGTAGATACAGTAGATACAGTAGATATAGGTAGATACAGTAGATATAGTAGATATAGGTAGATACAGTAGATATAGGTAGATACTGTAGATATAGTAGATATAGGTAGATACAGTAGATATAGGTAGATACAGTAGATATAGGTAGATACAGTAGATATAGTAGATATAGTAGATATAGGTAGATACAGTAGATATAGGTAGATACAGTAGATATAGTAGATACAGTAGATACAGTAGATATAGGTAGATACAGTAGATATAGTAGATATAGGTAGATACAGTAGATATAGGTAGATACTGTAGATATAGTAGATATAGGTAGATACAGTAGATATAGGTAGATACAGTAGATATAGGTAGATACAGTAGATATAGTAGATATAGTAGATACAGTAGATATAGTAGATACAGTAGATACAGTAGATACAGTAGATACAGTAGATACAGTAGATATAGGTAGATACAGTAGATATAGTAGATATAGGTAGATACAGTAGATATAGGTAGATACGGTAGATACTGTAGATACAGTAGATACAGTAGATATAGGTAGATATAGTAGATATAGTAGATATAGGTAGATATAGTAGATATAGGTAGATACAGTAGATACTGTAGATACAGTAGATACTGTAGATATAGGTAGATATACTGTAGATATGGGTAGATACTGTAGATACTGTAGATACTGTAGATATGGGTAGATACAGTAGATATAGGTAGATACAGTAGATATGGGTAGATATAGTAGATATGGGTAGATACTGTAGATACAGTAGATACTGTAGATATAGGTAGATGTACTGTAGATATGGGTAGATATAGTAGATATGGGTAGATACTGTAGATAATGTAGATACTGTAGATATAGGTAGTAGATATAGGTAGATACAGTAGATATAGGTAGATACAGTAGATATAGGTAGATACAGTAGTAGATATAGGTAGATATAGCAGATATAGATACTGTAGATATAGGTAGATACAGTAGATATAGTAGATATACAGTAGATACAGTAGATACAGTAGATATAGTAGATATAGGTAGATACAGTAGATATAGTAGATACAGTAGATATAGTAGATATAGATAGGTAGATACAGTAGATATAGTAGATACAGATATAGTAGATATAGGTAGATACAGTAGATATATGGGTAGATATAGGTAGATAGTAGATATAGATACAGATAGATATAGTAGATATAGGTAGATACAGTAGATATAGTATATACAGTAGATACAGTAGATATAGTAGATAGATAAATATAGATACAGTAGAGTAGATAGGTAGATAGTAGATATAGTAGATATAGGTAGATACAGTAGATATAGATACTGTAGATATATAGTAGATATAGGTAGAGACTGTAGATACAGTAGATATTGTAGATACAGTAGATATAGTAGATAGTAGATGTAGATATAGGTAGATACAGTAGATATAGGTAGATACAGTAGATACAGGTAGATACAGGTAGATACAGTAGATATAGTAGATAGGTAGTAGAGTAGATATAGGTAGATACAGTAGATACAGTAGATAGGTAGATATACTGTAGAGGTAGATACAGTAGATACAGTAGATATGTAGATACAGTAGATATAGTAGATATAGTAGATATAGGTAGATATAGGTAGATACAGTAGATATAGGTAGATACAGTAGATACTACAGTAGATACAGTAGATACAGTAGATATAGGTAGATACAGTAGATATAGGTAGATATAGGTAGATATAGTAGATATAGTAGATATAGGTAGATACAGTAGATACAGTAGATAGATACAGTAGATACAGTAGATGTAGGTAGATATAGGTAGATACAGTAGATACATATATAGGTAGATACAGTAGATATATAGTAGATATAGTAGATATAGGTAGATACAGTAGATATAGTAGATACAGTAGATACAGTAGATATAGTAGATATAGTAGATACAGTAGATATAGGTAGATACAGTAGATATAGGTAGATACAGTAGATATAGTAGATATAGTTAGATACAGTAGATATAGGTAGATACAGTAGAGATACAGGTAGATACAGTAGATATAGTAGATATAGATATAGTAGATACAGTAGATATAGGTAGATATAGTAGATATAGGTAGATACAGTAGATATAGGTAGATACAGTAGATATGGGTAGATATGTAGATACAGTAGATACAGTAGATATAGTAGATACAGTAGATATGTAGATATAGGTAGATACAGTAGATATAGGTAGATACTGTAGATATAGTAGATATGTAGATACAGTAGATAGTAGATACAGTAGATATAGATACAGTAGATATAGGTAGATACAGTAGATATAGTAGATATAGTAGATACAGTAGATATAGTAGATACAGTAGATACAGTAGATACAGTAGATACAGTAGATACAGTAGATATAGTAGATATAGGTAGATACAGTAGATATAGTAGATATAGGTAGATACAGTAGATATAGGTAGATACGGTAGATACTGTAGATATAGTAGATACAGTAGATATAGGTAGATATAGTAGATATAGTAGATATAGGTAGATACAGTAGATATAGTAGATACAGTAGATACTGTAGATAGATACTGTAGATATAGGTAGATATACTGTAGATATGGGTAGATACTGTAGATACTGTAGATACTGTAGATATGGGTAGATACAGTAGATATAGGTAGATACAGTAGATATGGGTAGATATAGTAGATATGGGTAGATACTGTAGATACAGTAGATACTGTAGATATAGGTAGATGTACTGTAGATATGGGTAGATATAGTAGATATGGGTAGATACTGTAGATAATGTAGATACTGTAGATATGGGTAGATATGGGTAGATATAGGTAGATACTGTAGATATGGGTAGATACTGTAGATATAGGTAGATATAGTAGATATGGGTAGATACTGTAGATATGGGTAGATATAGGTAGATATAGGTAGATACAGTAGATACAGTAGATATGGGTAGATATGGGTAGATATGGGTAGATACAGTAGATACTGTAGATATAGGTAGATACTGTAGATACAGCAGATATGGGTAGATACAGTAGATATAGGTAGATACTGTAGATATGGGTAGATATAGTAGATATAGGTAGATACTGTAGATATAGTAGATAGGGGTAGATATAGGTAGATATAGTAGATATAGGTAGATACTGTAGATACTGTAGATATAGTAGATATGGGTAGATATAGTAGATATAGGTAGATACTGTAGAAATGGTTAGATATAGTAGATATGGGTAGATATAGGTAGATACTGTAGATACTGTAGATATAGGTAGATACTGTAGATACTGTAGATATAGGTAGATACTGTAGATATAGTTAGATACTGTAGATATAGGTAGATACTGTAGATACAGTAGATATGGGTAGATATAGTAGATATGGGTAGATACAGTAGATATAGGTAGATATGGGTAGATACAGTAGATATAGGTAGATACTGTAGATACTGTAGATATAGGTAGATACTGTAGATATGGGTAGATACAGTAGATACTGTAGATACTGTAGATATAGGTAGATATAGGTAGATACTGTAGATACTGTAGATATAGGTAGATATAGGTAGATACTGTAGATACTGTAGATACAGTAGATACAGTAGATATAGGTAGATACTGTAGATACAGTAGATATAGGTAGATACTGTAGATACAGTAGATATAGGTAGATATAGGTAGATATAGGTAGATATAGGTAGATACTGTAGATATAGGTAGATACTGTAGATATAGGTAGATACTGTAGATACTGTAGATACTGTAGATATAGGTAGATATAGGTAGATACTGTAGATACAGTAGATATAGTAGATACTGTAGATATAGGTAGATACAGTAGATATAGGTAGATACGGTAGATACTGTAGATACAGTAGATACAGTAGATATAGGTAGATATAGGTAGATACTGTAGATATGGGTAGATACAGTAGATATAGGTAGATACAGTAGATATAGGTAGATATTGGTAGCTACAGTAGATATGGGTAGATTTTGGTAGCTACAGTAGATATATATATATTGGATAAAGTATGTATAGGTAGATACTGGGTAGAAATAGTAGATATTGGTAGATACTTTAGATATAGTAGATTTTGGTACCTACAGTAGATATATATTAGATACAGTATGTATAGGTAGATACTGGGTAGATACTGTAGATATAGTAGATACAGTAGATATGGGTAGATACTGTAGATATAAGTAGATATAGGTAGATTTTGGTAGCTACAGTAGATATATATTAGATACAGTATGTATAGGTAGATACTGGGTAAATACTGGGTAGATACTGTAGATATAGTAGATACAGTAAATATGGTGTGACACAGACAACGACACAGAGTTACACATGGAATAAACAAACATACAGTCAATAATACAATAGAGTCTATATACAGTGTGTGCAAATGAAGTAGGATACGGGGTATGTCAATAAATAGGTCATAGTTGCAGTATGGCAAATTAAACACTGGTAGATGTGCAGAAGATGAAGTAGCGGTACTGGGCTGCAAAGGAGCTAAATAAATAACAGTAAGGGGATGTGGAAGTTGGATGGGATATTTACAGATGGGCAGTGTACAGGTGCAGTGATCTGTGAGCTGCTCTGACAGCTTAAAGCTAGTGAGGGAGATATGAGTCTCCAGCTTCAGTGATTTTTGCAGTTTGTTCCAGTCATTGGCAGCAGAGAACTGGAAGGAAAGGCAGCCAAAGGAGGAATTGGCTTTGAGTACAGGAGGGGGCTGAGAACACACCCCTGTGGGGCCCCCGTGTATATAACAACCAGATTAATTATTTGAAAAATGAATCAGCAGATTATATGTAATCTTTTTTAAATCTACAGTTGGAAGTGAACTTAATAGGCACACTTATCCTATAGATTGTGAGTAGGCCTATATGTCTCCCACTTGAATCTTCTCTTTGTGCCAGACCAGGTTCAAACGCCTTCCGTTTCATTTTTCTATATTTATTTCGATGTATTTTTTTACAGCTCTAGGGTTATTAATTAGAGGTCGACCGATTATGATTTTTCAACGCCGATACCAATACCGATTATTGGAGGACGAAAAAAAGCTGATACCAATTTGTCGGACAATTTTTAAAATGTATTTGTAATAATGACAATTACAACAATACTGAATGAACACTTATTTTAACTTAATATAATACATCAATAAAATCAATTTAGCCTCAAATAAATAATGAAACATGTTTAATTTGTTTTAAATAATGCAAAAACAAAGTGTTGGAGAAGAAAGTAAAAGTGCAATATGTGCCATGTAAGAAAGCTAACGTTTCAGTTCCTTGTTCAGAACATGAGAACATATGAAAGCTGGTGGTTCCATTTAACATGAGTCTTCAATATTCCCAGGTAAGAAGTTTTAGGTTGTAGTTATTATAGGAATTATTGGACTATTTCCCTCTATACCATTTGTATTTCATATACCTTTGACTATTGGATGTTCTTATAGGCACTTTAGTATTGCCAGTGTAACAGTATAGCTTCCGTCCCTTTCCTTGCTCCTCCCTGGGCTCGAACCAGGAACACAACGACAACAGCCACCCTCGAAGCAGCGTTACCCATGCAGAGCAAGGGGAACAACTACTTCAAGTCTCAGAGCGAGGGATGTTTGAAATGCTATTAGCGCGCACCCCGCTAACTAGCTAGCCATTTCACATCACATCGTTACACCAGCCTAATCTTGGTTAGTTGATAGGCTTTATGTCATAAACAGCAGAGCTGCTGGCAAAACGCACAAAATTGCTGTTTGAATGAATGCTTATGAGCCTGCTGGTGCCTACCACCGCTCAGTCAGACTGCTCTATCAAATCATAGACTTAATTATAACATAATAACACACAGAAATGCGAGGTCATTAATGTAGTCAAATCCGGAAACTATCATCTCGAAAACAAGACATTTATTCTTTCAGTGAAATACAGAACCGTTCGGTTCGAGTGGCATCCATCAGTCTAAATATTCCTGTTACATAAATTACATTGCACAACCTTCAATGTTATGTCACAATTACGTAGTTTTGTTGCATATACCCTGACTCTGCGTGCAATGAACGCAAGAGAAGTGACACAATTTCACCTGGTTAATATTGCCTGCTAACCAGGTTCAAAAATATATACTTCCGTGTATTGATTTTAAGAAAGGCATTGATCTTTATGATTAGGTACACGTTGGAGCAATGACAGTCCTTTTTCGCGAATGCGCACTGCATCGATTAAATGCAACGCAGGACACGCTAGATAAACTAGTAATATGATCAACCATGTGTAGTTATAACTAGTGATTATGATTGATTAAGTTTAATGCTAGCTAGCAACTTACCTTGGCTTCTTACTGCATTCGCGTAACAGGTGGGCTCCTCGTGAGCCCGGTGGTTAGAGTGCTGGACTACTTACCATAAGGTTGCAAGATTGAATCACTGAGCTGACAAGGTAAAAATCTGTCATTCTGCCCCTGAACAAGGCAGTTAACCCACCGTTCCTAGGCCGTCATTGAAAATAAGAATGTGTTCTTAATTGACTTGCCTGGTTAAATAAAGGTAAAATAAAGGTGTAAAAATATAAATATATTTTTGTCAAAATCGGTGTCCAAAATTACCGATTTCCGATTGTCTTGAAAACTTGATATCGTCCCAATTAATCGTCCCCACCTCTATTATTAATATTGCTTGGATAACCTCATCTACTCTTATGTATTGATTTATGTTTTATTATACTGGCACTGAACTATCAGCAGCATACCACCCTGCATACCACTGCTGGCTTGTTTCTGAAGCTAAGCAGGGTTGGTCCTGGTCGGTCCCTGGATGGGAGACCAGATGCTGCTGGAAGTGGTGTTGGAGGGCCAGTAGGAGGCACTCTTTCTCTGGTCTAAATAATATCCCATTGCCCCAGGGCAGTGAGGGGTCATTGCTCTGTGTGGGGTGCTGTCTTTCAGATGGGACGTTAAACGGGTGTCCTGACACTGGTCATTAAAGATCCCATGGCACTTATCATAAGAGTAGGGGTGTTCACCCCGGTGTCCTGGCTAAATTCCCAAATCTGGCCCTCAAACCATCATGGTCACCTATTCATCCCCTGCTTCTAACTGGCTCATCCACCCTCCTCTCCCCTGTAACTATTCCCGGGGTCGTTGCTGTAAATGAGAACGTGTTCTCAGTCAACTGACCTGGTAAAACAAATCATCATTGTAATGTTTGTTTGTGTCAGTTAAATCTGTAAGGGATGGGTTGCCAACTGGTGATTTGACAGAAGAAAAAAAAAAGTAGTTCTTTCACACACACAAACAATGTTTATCAGGCATCTGAAAATCCCCTGTTCTAAAGCATGTCAAAACTAAATAATATGAATAGCTGCAGATGTTTCTGTATAATCTCTAGAAATGTGCTTCAATAGATGAACCAAGAATGATCAACTTGGTATGTGTGTCTGTTTGTCCCTTCCAGGTGAACCCTGTCTGTCTGTCTGTCTGTCTGTCTCTGTCTGTCTGTTTGTCCCTCCCAGGTGAACCTGTCTGTCTGTCTGTCTGTCTGTCTGTTTGTCCCTCCCAGGTGAACCCTGTCTGTCTGTCTGTCTGTCTGTTTGTCCCTTCCAGGTGAACCCTGTCTGTCTGTCTGTCTGTCTGTCTGTCTGTCTGTCTGTCTGTCTCTGTCTCTGTCTCTGTCTAACTGTCTGTTTGTCCCTTCCAGGTGAACCCTGTCTGTCTGTCTGTCTCTGTCTAACTGTCTGTTTGTCCCTCCCAGGTGAACCATGTCTGTCTGTCTGTCTCTGTCTCTGTCTAACTGTCTGTTTGTCCCTCCCAGGTGAAGTCTGTCTGTCTGTCTGTCTGTCTGTCTGTTTGCCCCTCCCAGGTGAACCCTGTCTGTTTGTCTGTCTGTCTTTCTATCTGTCTGTCTCTGTCTCTGTCTAACTGTCTGTTTGTCCCTCCCAGGTGAACCCAGACTACAACAACACATTTGTGTTTGAGAATGACTTCCCAGCCCTGCAGCCTAATGCTCCTGACCCAGGATATAACCAACATCCACTGTTCCAGTCTAAAGCAGCCAGGGGTGTCTGGTGAGGAAAACATTATCTCCAATCATCTTGGTGTTAATAACAACTCAGACAAGACAAATATAACCTATAATGTTTCTTTAAACACCTCTTGGGAGGCAAATTGAAGACAACATTATTCCTGCTTTAGTTTCTAATCAGCTATGGCCACTAGGTGGCGACGCTGTCTAAAGAATCCAAGACCAGACCTTGAGGATCTCAAAGCTGAGGATATATTGGCATGTAGCCCAGACACAAGGTGCCTACCTACTGCCAGCAGTTTAACATGCTGAATTATTAAAGAAACTACGAGGCCTTTTCACACTGCATTCTCTGAGCCCAGGACTTTTTTTACCCTGTTTTCTCCCCGATTTCATGGTATCCTATTGGTATTTACAGTTTTGTTTCATCGCTGCAACTCCCTTACGAACTCGGTCGAGAGCCATGCGTCTTCCGCAACACAACCCAACCAAGCCGCACTGCTTCTTGACACGATGCCCACTTAACCCGGAAGCCAGCCGCACCAATGTGTCGGAGGAAACACCATGCACCTGGCGATCGTGTCTGCGTGCACTGCGCCCGGTTCGCCACAAGAGTTACTAGTGCGTGACAAGGGCATCCCTGCCGGCCAAACCCTCCCCTAACCCGGACACTGGGACAATTGTGCGCCGCCCCATGGGTCTCCTGGACATGGCTGATTACGGCAGAGCCTGGACTCGAACCCATAGTCTCTAGTGGCACAGCTAGAGACCACTGCGCCACTCGGGAGGTCCTAGGGTAGAATATTTTATATTATGGTATGTATGGTAGGCTATTTTATGTTATGTAGGGTAGGGTTGGTAGGGTAGGATATTTTATGGTAGGGTAGAATATTTTATGTTATGTAGGGTAGGGTAGGATATTTTATATTATGGTAGGGTATAATATTTTATGTTATGGTATAGTAGGGTAGGGTAGGATATTTTATATTATGGTAGGGTATAATATTTTATGTTAAGGTAGGGTTGGTAGAGTAAGATATTTTATGTTAGGGTAGGGTAATTAAGCTGCCAGTTGAGGACTGCCTAGAAGGCCAGCATCCCGGAATCGCCTCTTCACTATTGACATTGAGACTGGTGTTTTGTGGGTACTATTTAATGAAGCTGCCAGTTGAGGACTTGTGAGGCGTTTGTTTCTCAAACTAGACACTCTAATGTACTTGCAACCGCACAGTTAACTAGTCCAACGCTCTAACCATTGCACTCCACGTGTAGCCTGCCTGTTACACGAATGCAGTAGAAGCCAAGGCAAATGGTTAGCTAGCATTAAACTTATCTTATAAAAAACAATCAATCATAATCACTAGTTATAACTACTAAACCAGTTTTGCAGGCAATATTAACCAGGTGAAATTGTGTCACTTCTCTTGCGTTCATTGCACGCAGAGTCAGGGTATATGCAACAGTTTGGGCTGCCTCGCTCATTGCGAACTAATTTGCCAGAATTTTATGTAATTATGACATAACATTGAAGGTTGTGCAATGTAACAGGAATATTTAGACTTAGGGATGTCACCCGTTAGATAAAATACCGAACTGTTCTGTAATTCACTGAAATATTCGATGATATTAATGACCAAAGGCTCGTATTTCTGTGTGTTATTATGCTGTAATTAAGTCTGATTTGATAGAGCAGTCTGACTGAACAGCAGCAGGCCCGTAATCATTCATTCAAACAGCACTTTGGTGCGTTTTGCCAGCAGCTCTTCGCAAGCACAGCGCTGTTTAAGACTTCAAGCCTATCAGCCTAATGGCTGGTGTAACCAATGTGAAATGGCTAGCTAGTTAGCTGGGTGTGCGCTAATACTGTTTCAAACGTCACTCGCTTTTAGATTTGGAGTAGTTATTCCCCCTGCGCTGCAAGGGCCGCGGTTTTTGTGGGGCGATGGATAACGATGCTTCGAGAGTGTTCCACTGTTCCTAGGCCGTCATTGAAAATAAGAATTTGTTCTTAACTGACTTGCCTAGTTAAATAAAGGTAAAATAAATATCTATCCATCTGCCTGCCTACCTACCTACATATATACATAGTGTTGAAGTCTGAAGATAGGTAGGAGTCATTACTTAGGTAGGAGTCATTAAAACTCTTTTTTTCAACCACTCCACAAATTTCTTGTTAACAAACTATAGTTTTGCCAAATCGGTTAGGACATCTACTTTGTGCATGACACAAGTAATTCTTACAATAATTGTTTACAGACAGATTATTTCATTTATAAGTCACTGTGTCACAATTCCAGTGGGTCAGAGGTTTACATGCATTAAGTTGACTGTGCCTTTAAACAGCTTGGAAAATTCCAGAAAATTATGTCATGGCTTTAGAAGCTTCTGATAGGCTAATTGACATCATTTGAGTCAATTGGTGGTGTACCTGTGGATGTATTTCAAGGCCTACCTTCAAACTCAGTGCCTCTTTGCTTGACATCATGGGAAAATCAAAAGAAATCAGCTAAGACCTCAGAAAAATGTAGACCTCCACAAGTCTGGTTCATCCTTGGGAGCAATTTCTAAACGCTTGAAGGTACCATGTTCATCTGTACAAACGATAGTACGCAAGTATTAACACCATGGGACCACACAGCCATCATATCTCTCAGGAAAGGGACTCATTCTGTCTCCTACAGATGAAAGTAGTTTGGTGTGAAAAGTGCAAATCATTCCCAGAATAACAGCAAAGGACCTTGTGAAGATGCTGGAGGAAACAGGTACAAAAGTAAATATATCCACAGTAAAACGAGTCCAACATCGATATAACCTGAAAGGCCGCTCAGCAAGGAAGAAGCCACTGCTCCAAAACCGCCATAAAAACAGCCAGACTACAGTTTGCAACTGCACATGGGGACAAAGATCGTACTTTTTGCAGAAATGTCCATGGTCTGATGAAACAAAAATAGAACTGTTTGGCCATAATGACCATCGTTATGTTTGGAGGAAAAAGGGGGACGCTTGCAAGCCGAAGAACACCATCCCAACTGTGAAGCACGGGGGTGGCAGCATCATGTTGTGGGGGTGCTTTGCTGCAGGAGGGACTGGTGCACTTCACAAAATAGATGGCATCACGAGGGAGGAAAATTATGTGGATAGATTGAAGCAACATCTCAAGACATCAGTTAGGAAGTTAAAGCTTGGTCGCAAATGGGTCTTCCAAATGGACAATGACCCCAAGAAAACTTCCAAAGTTGTGGCAAAATGGCTTAAGGACAACGAAGTCAAGGTATTGGAGTGGCCATCACAAAGCCCTGACCTCAATCCTATAGAAAATGTGTGGGTAGAACTGAAAAAGCGTGTGCGAGTAAGGAGGCGTACAAAGCTGACTCAGTTACACCAGCTCTGTCAGGAATGGACCAAAATTCACCCAACTTATTGTGGGAAGCTTGTGGAAGGATACCTGAAACATTTGACCCAAGTTAAACAATTTAAAGGCAATGAGTGTATGTAAACTTCTGACCCACTGGGAATGTGATGAAAGAAAGTTTAAATAAATCATTCTCTCTACTATTATTCTGACATTTCACATTATTAAAATAAAGTGCTGATCCTAACTGACCTAAAATAGGGAATTTTTACTAGGATTAAATGTCAGGAATTCAGGAGTTTAAATGTATTTGGCTAAGGTGTATGTAATCCTCCGACTTCAACTGTATATATACAGTGGGGCAAAAAAAGTATTTAGTCAGCCACCAATTGTGCAAGTTCTCCCACTTAAAAAGATGAGAGAGGCCTGTATTTTTCATCAAATGTACACTTCAACTATGACAGACAAAGTGAGAAAAAAAAATTATGGTGGAAAAGAAGTATTTGGTCAACAACAAAAGTTTATCTCAATACTTTGTTATATACCCTTTGTTGGCAATGACAGAGGTCAAACGTTTTCTGTAAGTCTTCACGAGGTTTTCACACACTGTTGCTGGTATTTTGGCCCATTCCTCCATGCAGATCTCCTCTAGAGCAACACGGACTTTCAACTCCCTCCAAAGATTTTCTATGGGGTTGAGATCTGGAGACTGGCTAGGCCACTCCAGGACCTTGAAATGCTTCTTACGAAGCCACTCCTTCGTTGCCCGGGCGGTGTGTTTGAGATCATTGTCATGCTGAAAGACCCAGCCATGTTTCATCTTCAATGCCCTTGCTGAAGGGCATCTCACGATACATGGCCCCATTCATTCTTTCCTTTACACGGATCAGTCGTCCTGGTCCATTTGCAGAAAAACAGCTCCAAAGCATGATGTTTCCACCCCCATGCTTCACAGTAGGTATGGTGTTCTTTGGATGCAACTCAGCATTCTTTGTCCTCCAAACACGACGAGTTGAGTTTTTACCAAAACGTTATATTTTGGTTTCATCTGACCATATGACATTCTCCCAATCTTCTTCTGGATCATCGAAATGCTCTCTAGCAAACTTCAGACGGGCCTGGACATGTACTGGCTTAAGTAGGGGGACACGTCTGGCACTGCAGGATTTGAGTCCCTGGCGGCGTAGTGTGTTACTGATGGTAGGCTTTGTTACTTTGGTCCCAGCTCTCTGCAGGTCATTCACTAGGTCCCCCCGTGTGGTTCTGGGATTTTTGCTCACCGTTCTTGTGATCATTTTGACCCCACGGGGTGAGATCTTGCGTGGAGCCCCAGATCGAGGGAGATTATCAGTGGTCTTGTATGTCTTCCATTTCCTAATAATTGCTCCCTCCCACAGTTGATTTCTTCAAACCAAGCTGCTTACCTATTGCAGATTCAGTCTTCCCAGCCTGGTGCAGGTCTATAATTGTGTTTCTGGTGTCCTTTGACAGCTCTTTGGTCTTGACCATAGTGGAGTTTGGAGTGTGACTGTTTGAGGTTGTGGACAGGTGTCTTTTATACTGATAACAAGTTCAAACAGGTGCCATTAATACAGGTAACGAGTGGAGGACAGAGGAGCCTCTTAAAGAAGAAGTTACAGGTCTGTGAGAGCCAGAAATCTTGCTTGTTTGTAGGTGACCAAATAATTACTTTCCACCATAATTTGCCATAATCTTACAATGTGATTTTCTGGATTTTTTTTCTCATTTTGTCTGTCATAGTTGAAGTGTACCTATGATGAAAATTACAGGCCTCTCTCATCTTTTTAAGTGGGAGAACTTGCACAATTGGTGGCTGACTAAATACTTTTTTGCCCCACTGTACTGTACCAAGATTTTGATTTTTTTTACCGGGATTACGCAATGAAGTCGGGTACTTATTTCCATTGTGTCTCATATGTTTTGGTTATACTGTTCAATCTGCAGCCAGCTTTGACATTATTTTAAAAGTGGTGATGGTTTGTATGGCTTTGAGTTGATGTGGTAGTTTGTTCCACTCAACAGCACAGGCATATGACAAGGTCTTCTTACCAGATAGACTATTGTAGTTCATACAGTGAATATTACAGTATCTGCCTCTGGTATTATGCTGTTGGACATATCTAACAAATAAAAATAGTTGGATAGTTACCTGGGGGCTTGTTGTTACTCAGCAAGGTGATGTGATGTTGTTGTTTGTCAGCAAGGTGATGTGATGATGTTGTTTCTCAGCAAGGTGATGTGATGATGTTGTTTCTCAGCAAGGTGATGTGATGATGTTGTTTCTCAGCAAGGTGATGTGATGATGTTGTTTCTCAGCAAGGTGATGTGATGATGATGTTTGTCAGCTAGGTGATGTGATGATGTTGTTTCTCAGCAAGGTGATGTGATGATGTTGTTTCTCAGCAAGGTGATGTGATGATGATGTTTGTCAGCTAGGTGATGTGATGATGATGTTTGTCAGCTAGGTGATGTGATGATGATGTTTGTCAGCAAGGTGATGTGATGTTGTTGTTTGTCAGCAAGGTGATGTTGTTTATTGTTTGTTTGTCAGCAAGCTGATGTTGTTTATTGTTTGTTTGTCAGCAAGGTGATGTTGTTTATTGTTTGTTTGTCAGCAAGGTGATGTGATGTTGTCTGTCAGCAAGGTGATGTTGTTTATTGTTGTTGTTTGTTTGTCATCATGGTGATGTGATGTTGTTTGTCAGCTAGGTGATGTGATGTTGTTTGTCAGCAAGGTGATGTGATGTTGTTTGTCAGCTAGGTGATGTGATGTTGTTTGTCAGCTAGTGTCACGCCCTGGTCGTAATATATTGTTTTGTCTTCATTTATTTGGTTATTTTGGGCAGGCCAGGGTGTGACATGGGTTTATTGTGGTGTGTTTTGTCTTGGGGTTTTGTGGGGTATTGGGTTTGTGGCTTAGTGGGGTTATCTAGCAAAGTCTATGGCTGTCTGGAGTGGTTCTCAATCAGAGGCAGGTGGTTATCGTTGTCTCTGATTGGGAACCATATTTAGGCAGCCATATTCTTTGAGTGTTTTGTGGGTGATTGTTCCTGTCTTTGTGTTTGCACCAGATAGGGCTATTTCGGGTTTCACATTTCATTATTTTGTAGTTTCTTCATGTATAGTTTTTTCCTTCATTAAAATATCATGAATCATCATCACGCTGCATTTTGGTCCGACTCTCTTTCACAACAAGAAAGCCGTTACAGCTAGGTGATGTGATGTTGTTGGTCAGCTAGGTGATGTGATGTTGTTGGTCAGCTAGGTGATGTGATGTTGTTTGTCAGCAAGGTGATGTGATTTTGTTTGTCAGCTAGGTGATGTTGTTTGTCAGCAAGGTGATGTTGTTTGTCAGCTAGGTGATGTGATGTTTGTCAGCAAGGTGATGTTTGTCAGCAAGGTGATGTTGTTTGTCAGCAAGGTGATGTTGTTTGTCAACAAGGTGATGATGATGTTTGTCAGCTAGGTGATGTTGTTTGTCAGCAAGGTGATGATGATGTTTGTCAGCTAGGTGATGATGATGTTTGTCAGCAAGGTGATGTTTGTCAGCAAGGTGATGTGATGTTTGTCAGCAAGGTGATGTGATGTTTGTCAGCAAGGTGATGTTTGTCAGCAAGGTGATGTTGTTTGTCAGCAAGGTGATGTTGTTTGTCAGCAAGGTGATGTGATGTTTGTCAGCAAGGTGATGTTGTTTGTCAGCAAGGTGATGTTGTTTGTCAGCAAGGTGATGTTGTTTGTCCGCAAGGTGATGTTGTTTGTCAGCAAGGTGATGTTGTTTGTCAGCAAGGTGATGTTCTTTGTCAGCAAGGTGATGTGATGTTTGTCAGCAAGGTGATGTGATGTTTGTCAGCAAGGTGATATGATGTTGTTTGTCAGCAAGGTGATGATGATGATGTTGTTTGTCAACAAGGTGATGATGATGTTTGTCAGCAAGGTGATGATGATGATGTTGTTTGTCAACAAGGTGATGATGATGATGTTGTTTGTCAACAAGGTGATGATGATGTTTGTCAACAAGGTGATGATGATGATGATGTTTGTCAACAAGGTGATGATGTTTGTCAGCAAGGTGATGGTGATGATGATGTTTGTCAGCAAGGTGATGATGATGATGATGTTTGTCAGCAAGGTGATGTGATGATGATGTTTGTCAGTAAGGTGATGATGATGTTTGTCAGCAAGGTGATGTGATGATGATGTTTGTCAACAAGGTGATGATGATGTTTGTCAACAAGGTGATGATGATGTTTGTCAGCAAGGTGATGATGATGATGATGTTTGTCAACAAGGTGATGATGATGATGATGTTTGTCAACAAGGTGATGATGATGTTTGTCAGCAAGGTGATGTGATGATGATGTTTGTCAGCAAGGTGATGATGATGATGATGTTTGTCAACAAGGTGATGATGATGTTTGTCAGCAAGGTGATGTGATGATGATGTTTGTCAGCAAGGTGATGTGATGATGATGTTTGTCAGCAAGGTGATGTGATGATGATGTTTGTCAGCAAGGTGATGATGATGTTTGTCAGCAAGGTGATGATGATGATGATGTTTGTCAGCAAGGTTATGTGATTTTGTTTCTCAGTAAGGTTATGCAATGTGGTTTGTCAGCAAGGTGATGTTGTTTATTGTTGTTGTTTGTTTGTCAGCAAGGTGATGTGTTTCCACCCCTGGTCTGACGTCACACTGCCTCTCATGACGCTTCCTGACATCATCAAAGTGATTGACAAGTGGGCAGAACTGATGGTGGATCTAGGCTCCACCTACCCCTGGGTCCAGGTAAGGTCTGGTCTACAAAGTGACTGAGTAGGAGTGCTGGTCTAGGATCAGGTCCCCCAGTCCATATCATCTTATTCAGTATGATTAAAAGGGAGAACGGATCAGAGATCAGCACTCCTACTTTGATACATCTGTCTCCAGGTGTTAATCCTGTTATTCCCTTTATGGCTTTCTCACCCTGGGAAGCACGAGGGCAGAGGAGGGTTGCTGTCAACATGAACGGATACAACAAACCATAGAGAAGGCCTTCAGCCAGGAGATTCACAGACCATAGAGAAGGCCTTCAGCCAGGAGATTCACAGACCATAGAGAAGGCCTTCAGCCAGGAGATTCACAGACCATAGAGAAGGCCTTCAGCCAGGAGATTCACAGACCATAGAGAAGGCCTTCAGCCAGGAGATTCACAGACCATAGAGAAGGCCTTCAGCCAGGAGATTCACAGACCATAGAGAAGGCCTTCAGCCAGGAGATTCACAGACCATCGGATGTTAAATCCAATTGATTAGGCGTACACATTTTGCAGATGTTATCGCAGGTGAAATGCTGATGTTTCTATCCTCAAGAGGGCAGGATAGCTAACAATACAAAACAATACACACACATATCAGAACGAGTCCGGCATAACATACATACATCCATGCATGTATATATTGGTGTGTATAGACAGTATATGAATAGAAAAGGTATGTACAGATGTAGTTATATAGGATGGGTTAGGGTTAGACAGTATAGACAGTAGTTATATAGGATGGTGTGTATAGACAGTAGTTATATAGGATGGTGTGTAGAGAGAGTAGTTATTTAGGATGGTGTGTATAGACAGTAGTTATTTAGGATGGTGTGTATAGACAGTAGTTATTTAGGATGGTGTGTATAGAGAGTAGTTATTTAGGATGGTGTGTGTAGAGAGAGTAGTTATTTAGGATGGTGTGTATAGACAGTAGTTATACAGGATGGTGTGTATAGACAGTAGTTATATAGGATGGTGTGTAGAGAGAGTAGTTATTTAGGATGGTGTGTATAGACAGTAGTTATGTAGGATGGTGTGTATAGACAGTAGTTATACAGGATGGTGTGTATAGACAGTAGTTATATAGGATGGTGTGTAGAGAGAGTAGTTATTTAGGATGGTGTGTATAGACAGTCGTTATTTAGGATGGTGTGTATAGACAGTAGTTATTTAGGATGGTGTGTATATACAGTAGTTATTTAGGATGGTGTGTATAGACAGTAGTTATAGAGGATGGTGTGTGTAGACAGTATAGGCAGTAGTTATATAGGATGGTGTGTATAGACAGTATAGACAGTAGTTATATAGGATGATGTGTATAGACAGTAGTTATATAGGATGGTGTGTATAGACAGTAGTTATATAGGATGGTGTGTATAGACAGTAGTTATAAATGATGGTGTGTATAGACAGTAGTTATAAAGGATGGTGTGTATAGACAGTAGTTATATAGGATGGTGTGTATAGACAGTAGTTATATAGGATGGTTTGTAGAGACAGTAGTTGTAGAGGATGGTGTGTATAGACAGTTATGTAGGATGGTGTGTATAGACAGTAGTTATATAGGATGGTGTGTATAGACAAAGTCAGTAGTTATATAGGATGGTGTGTATAGACAGTAGTTATATAGGATGGTGTGTTTAGACAGTATAGACAGTAGTTATATAGGATGGTGTGTATAGACAGCAGTTATATAGGATGGTGTGTATAGACATAGACAGTAGTTATGTAGGATGGTGTGTATAGACATAGACAGTAGTTATATAGGATGGTGTGTATAGACAGTAGTTATATAGGATGGTGTGTATAGACAGTAGTTATTTGGGATGGTGTGTATAGACAGTAGTTATATAGGATGGTGTGTATAGACAGTAGTTAAACAGGATGGTGTGTATAGACAGTAGTTATATAGGATGGTGTGTATAGACAGTAGTTATTTGGGATGGTGTGTAGAGAGAGGAGTTATACAGGATGGTGTGTATAGACAGTATAGACAGTAGTTATATAGGATGGTGTGTATAGACAGTATAGACAGTAGTTATATAGGATGGTGTGTATAGACAGTAGTTATATAGGATGGGGTGTATAGACAGTAGTTAAATAGGATGGTGTGTATAGACAGTAGTTATATAAGATGGTGTGTATAGACCTAGACAGTAGTTATATAGGATGGTGTGTATAGACAGTAGTTATATAGGATGGTGTGTATAGACAGTAGTTATTTAGGATGGTGTGTATAGACAAAGACAGTAGTTATATAGGATGGTGTGTATAGACAAAGACAGTAGTTATATAGGATGGTGTGTATAGACAGTAGTTATATAGGATGGTGTGTATAGACAGTAGTTATATAGGATGGTGTGTATAGACAGTAGTTATATATGATGGTGTGTATAGACAGTAGTTATATAGGATGGTGTGTATAGACAGTAGTTATATAGGATGGTGTGTATAGACAGTAGTATATAGGATGGTGTGTATAGACAGTAGTATATAGGATGGTGTGTATAGACAGTAGTTATATATGATGGTGTGTATAGACAGTAGTTATATAGGATGGTGTGTATAGACAGTAGTATATAGGATGGTGTGTATAGACAGTAGTTATATAGGATTGTGTGTATAGACAGTAGTTATATAGGATGGTGTGTTTAGACAGTATAGACAGTAGTTATATAGGATGGTGTGTATAGACAGTAGTTATATAGGATGGTGTGTATAGACAGTAGTTATATAGGATGGTGTGTTTAGACAGTATAGACAGTACTTATATAGGATGGTGTGTATAGACAGTAGTTCTATAGGATGGTGTGTATAGACAGTAGTTTTATAGGATGGCTTGTATAGACAGTATAGACAGTAGTTATATAGGATGGTGTGTATAGACAGTAGTTATACAGTAGATAGGATGGTGTGTATAGACAGTAGTTATATAGGATGGTGTGTATAGACAGTAGTTATATAGGATGGTGTGTATAGACAGTAGTTTTATAGGATGGTGTGTATAGACAGTAGTTATATAGGATGGTGTGTATAGACAGTAGTTATATAGGATGGTGTGTATAGACAGTAGTTATATAGGATGGTGTGTATAGACAGTAGTTATATAGGATGGTGTGTATAGACAGTAGTTATATAGGATGGTGTGTATAGACATAGACAGTAGTTATATAGGATGGTGTGTATAGACAGTAGTTATATAGGATGGTGTGTATAGACAGTAGTTATACAGGATGGTGTGTATAGACAGTAGTTATATAGGATGGTGTGTATAGACTGTATAGGATGGTGTGTATAGACTGTATAGGATGGTGTGTATAGACAGTAGTTATATAGGATGGTGTGTATTGACAGTATGGACATTTGTTATATAGGATGCTGTGTATAGACAGTAGTTATATAGGATGGTGTGTATAGACAGTAGTTATATAGGATGGTGTGTATAGACAGTAGTTATATAGGATGGTGTGTATAGACAGTAGTTATAATAGGATGGTTTGTAGAGACAGTAGTTGTAGAGGATGGTGTATATAGACAGTTATGTAGGATGGTGTGCATAGACAGTATGGACAGTAGTTATATAGGATGGTGTGTATAGACATAGACAGTAGTTATGTAGGATGGTGTGTATAGACATAGACAGTAGTTATATAGGATGGTGTGTATAGACAGTAGTTATATAGGATGGTGTGTATAGACAGTAGTTATTTGGGATGGTGTGTATAGACAGTAGTTATATAGGATGGTGTGTATAGACAGTAGTTATATAGAATGGTGTGTATAGACAGTAGTTATACAGGATGGTGTGTATAGACAGTAGTTATATAGGATGGTGTGTATAGACTGTATAGGATGGTGTGTATAGACTGTATAGGATGGTGTGTATAGACAGTAGTTATTTGGGATGGTGTGTATAGACAGTAGTTATATAGGATGGTGTGTATAGACAGTAGTTATATAGGATGCTGTGTATAGACAGTAGTTATATAGGATGGTGTGTATAGACAGTAGTTATATAGGATGGTGTGTATAGACAGTAGTTATATAGGATGGTGTGTATAGACAGTAGTTATATAGGATGGTTTGTAGAGACAGTAGTTGTAGAGGATGGTGTGTATAGACAGTTATGTAGGATGGTGTGCATAGACAGTATGGACAGTAGTTATATAGGATGGTGTGTATAGACATAGACAGTAGTTATGTAGGATGGTGTGTATAGACATAGACAGTAGTTATATAGGATGGTGTGTATAGACAGTAGTTATATAGGATGGTGTGTATAGACAGTAGTTATTTGGGATGGTGTGTATAGACAGTATAGACAGTAGTTATATAGGATGGTGTGTATAGACAGTAGTTATACAGGATGGTGTGTATAGACAGTAGTTATATAGGATGGTGTGTATAGACAGTATAGACAGTAGTTATATAGGATGGTGTGTATAGACAGTAGTTATATAGGATGGTGTGTATAGACAGTAGTTATTTGGGATGGTGTGTAGAGAGAGTAGTTATTTAGGATGGTGTGTATAGACAGTAGTTATATAGGATGGTGTGTAGAAAGAGTAGTTATACAGGATGGTGTGTTTAGAGAGTAGTTATATAAGATGGTGTGTATAGACAGTAGTTATTCAGGATGGTGTGTATAGACAGTAGTTATACAGGATGGTGTGTATAGACATAGACAGTAGTTATATAGGATGGTGTGTATAGACAGTATAGACAGTAGTTATATAGGATGGTGTGTATAGACAGTAGTTATATAGGATGGTGTGTATAGACAGTAGTTATATAGGATGGTGTGTATAGACAGTAGTTATTTAGGATGGTGTGTAGAGACAGTATAGACAGTAGTTATATAGGATGGTGTGTATAGACAGTAGTTATATAGGATGGTGTGTATAGACAGTAGTTATATAAGATGGTGTGTATAGACATAGACAGTAGTTATATAGGATGGTGTGTATAGACAGTATAGACAGTAGTTATATAGGATGGTGTGTATAGACAGTAGTTATATAGGATGGTGTGTATAGACAGTAGTTATATAGGATGGTGTGTATAGACAGTAGTTATATAGGATGGTGTGTATAGACAGTAGTTATTTAGGATGGTGTGTAGAGACAGTATAGACAGTAGTTATATAGGATGGTGTGTATAGACAGTAGTTATATAGGATGGTGTGTATAGACAGTAGTTATTCAGGATGGTGTGTATAGACAGTAGTTATACAGGATGGTGTGTATAGACAGTAGTTATATAGGATGGTGTGTATAGACAGTAGTTATATAGGATGGTGTGTATAGACAGTAGTTATATAGGATGGTGTGCATAGACAGTAGTTAGACAGTAGTTATATAGGATGGTGTGTATAGACAGTAGTTATATAGGATGGTGTGTATAGACATAGACAGTAGTTATATAGGATGGTGTGTATAGACAGTAGTTATATAGGATGGTGTGTATAGACAGTAGTTATACAGGATGGTGTGTATAGACAGTAGTTATTTAGGATGGTGTGTATAGACAGTAGTTATATAGGATGGTGTGTATAGACAGTAGTTATATAGGATGGTGTGTATAGACAGTATAGACAGTAGTTATACAGGATGGTGTGTATAGACAGTAGTTATATAGGATGGTGTGTATAGACAGTATAGACAGTAGTTATATAGGATGGTGTGTATAGACAGTAGTTATATAGGATGGTGTGTAGTTATATAGGATGGTGTGTATAGACAGTAGTTATATAGGATGGTGTGTATAGACAGTAGTTATATAGGATGGTGTGTATAGACATAGACAGTAGTTATATAGGATGGTGTGTATAGACAGTAGTTATATAGGATGGTGTGTATAGACAGTAGTTATATAGGATGGTGTGTATAGACAGTAGTTATATATTGGGTGGTGTGTATATACAGCTCTTATCCAGAGCGACTTACATAATCAGTTATGGGCAAGGGCTCATTAACATATGTTTTAGTCAGCTCAGGGATTCGAACCAGCGACCTTTCAATTACTGGCCCAACGCTTTTAAACAATTGGCCTCGTCTTAACTGCTTGGCTACCTTCCGCCACCAACTGAACTGGAGTGTGAACCTCGTTCATCTTTCAGTCACCCACGTAGGTATATGCTCCTAAAAACCCTTGTATATTATTTGGGGATTGGTCAAATTGACCTGCATGTTACGCGCCTGCTTATAAGTGATATACAGGCTCTATTAATTTGAGTTAAGGTACCTTTATTCATGTAGTTTACTACTACTATCACCCTCTGGGGACGGACAGGGGAAGTCTTTCACCTCCGGTCTTCTATCACCCTCTGGGGACGGACAGGGGAAGTCTTTAACCTCCTGTCTTCTATCACCCTCTGGGGACGGACAGGGGAAGTCTTTAACCTCCTGTCTTCTATCACCCTCTGGGGACGGACAGGGGAAGTCTTTAACCTCCTGTCTTCTATCACCCTCTGGGGACGGACAGGGGAAGTCTTTAACCTCCTGTCTTCTATCACCCTCTGGGGACGGACGGGGGGAGTCTTTAACCTCCTGTCTTCTATCACCCTCTGGGGACGGACAGGGGAAGTCTTTAACCTCCGGTCTTCTATCACCCTCTGGGGACGGACGGGGGGAGTCTTTAACCTCCTGTCTTCTATCACCCTCTGGGGACGGACAGGGGAAGTCTTTAACCTCCGTCTTCTATCACCCTCTGGGGACGGGATGCTTCCTCACCGGGTGTGTGTGTAGTTGGTGAGGTCAGGGTGTGTGTGTAGTTGGTGGCGTCAGGGTGTGTGTGTAGTTGGTGAGGTCAGGGTGTGTGTGTAGGTGGTGGCGTCAGGGTGTGTGTGTAGTTGGTGGGGTCAGGGTGTGTGTGTAGTTGGTGGGGTCAGGGTGTGTGTGTAGTTGGTGGCGTCAGGGTGTGTGTGTAGTTGGTGAGGTCAGGGTGTGTGTGTAGTTGGTGGCGTCAGGGTGTGTGTGTAGTTGGTGGCGTCAGGGTGTGTGTGTAGTTGGTGAGGTCAGGGTGTGTGTGTAGTTGGTGGCGTCAGGGTGTGTGTGTAGTTGGTGGGGTCAGGGTGTGTGTGTAGTTGGTGGGGTCAGGGTGTGTGTGTAGTTGGTGAGGTCAGGGTGTGTGTGTAGTTGGTGGCGTCAGGGTGTGTGTGTAGTTGGTGGGGTCAGGGTGTGTGTGTAGTTGGTGGCGTCAGGGTGTGTGTGTAGGTGGTGGGGTCAGGGTGTGTGTGTAGGTGGTGGCGTCAGGGTGTGTGTGGAGTTGGTGGGGTCAGGGTGTGTGTGTAGTTGGTGGCGTCAGGGTGTGTGTGTAGTTGGTGAGGTCAGGGTGTGTGTGTAGTTGGTGGCGTCAGGGTGTGTGTGTAGGTGGTGGCGTCAGGGTGTGTGTGTAGGTGGTGGCGTCAGGGTGTGGTGTGTGTGGTGGGGGAATCCTTGTGTCTAAGACCTGTCTTTAACTTTGTTTCAGATCTTTGAGAATAAAGGAGCCATGATGGGCTGTTCCAACCCCCATCCCCACTGCCAGGTAAGTCAGCCTGTTCCAACCCCCAACCCCACTGCCAGGTAAGTCAGCCTGTTCCAACCTCTATCCTCACTGCCAGGTAAGTCAGCCTGTTCCAACCCCCATCCTCACTGCCAGGTAAGTCAGCCTGTTCCAACCCCCATCCTCACTGCCAGGTAAGTCAGCCTGTTCCAACCCCCATCCTCACTGCCAGGTAAGTCAGCCTGTTCCAACCTCTATCCTCACTGCCAGGTAAGTCAGCCTGTTCCAACCTCTATCCTCACTGCCAGGTAAGTCAGCCTGTTCCAACCCCCATCCTCACTGCCAGGCAAGTCAGCCTGTTCCAACCCCCATCCTCACTGCCAGGCAAGTCAGCCTGTTCCATCCTCTATCCTCACTGCCAGGTAAGTCAGCCTGTTCCAACCCCCATCCTCACTGCCAGGTAAGTCAGCCTGTTCCAACCTCTATCCTCACTGCCAGGTAAGTCAGCCTGTTCCAACCTCTATCCTCACTGCCAGGTAAGTCAGCCTGTGCCAACCTCTATTCTCACTGGTACCCACTCCTGAAAGAGAGGTTTCATTAGACTCCATTGAACAACAAGGCAGACCGGTCCAGTATATTACCCTCCAGCGGTCTGTAATAATGGTCATATAGTTGGACCGTACACTACTGTTATACAGTCTGCTACATTAGCTTGTAAGTGTGTGTGTTTTTTTTATCAAGGGGGGCCAGATGCTCGCTGGCTTCCCTTGCATTCAATGCTATGGGAGGCAACAATGTCATACTCTTTATGACCAGACATGATCAGATAGATGGCCTACACAGACAGAGAAAGAGGAGTACTGTTTTGCTCACTAGGATGCTTTCTCTGGTGAGATACACTACATCTGTGACTAGTTTCAGGAAATTAGATATATGTTGCATGTCACTACTTCACAAGAAAGGCATTTCTACTTTTTTTGCAAAATGTTTTTTTGGGGAAGAAGCCTTCTGGAACATGTGAACTTTGCCTTAATAACAAACTTGTATGCAGTCTGTAAATAAGAATAAAATGGTTAAATTACATGCCTAGTATGCAGTCTGTAAATACGAATAAAATGGTTAAATTACATGCCTAGTTGGTCTAAACGCAAAAAAAGTCAGGAACCTTCCCGCTAGCCATGATTGGCTGAGATAATGGCTGGGCTGGACATTCCGAGAGTTCGGATTGGTCTGCCATGTAGCATACTTTTGCCTATAACATGAGCTGCTCAGTATGTGTTGCTCACAGAACGGGACCGCCGAGTGCTGAAGCGCGTAAAAATGGTCTGTCCTTGTTTGCAACACTCACTACCGAGTTCCAAACTGCCTCTGGAAGCAACATCAGCATAATAACTGTTAGTTGGGAGCTTCATGAAATGGGTTTCCGTGGCCGATCAGCCACGGAGCAGCCATTTTAGGCACACAAGCCTAAAATCACCATGCGCAATGCCAAGCGTTAGCTGGAGTGGTGTAAAGTTCTCCACCATTGGACTCTGGTGCAGTGGAAACACGTTCTCTGGAGTGATGAATCACACTTCACCATCTGGCAGTCTGACAGACTAATCTGGGTTTAGCGGATGCCAGGAGAACTCTACCTGCCCCAATGCATAGTGCCCACTGTAAAGTTTGGTGTAAGAGGAATGATGGTTTTGGGCTGTTTGATGTTTCGGGTCCCTTAGTTCCAGTGAAGTGAAATCTTAACGCTACAGCATACAATGACATTCTAGATGATTCTGCTTCCAACTTTGTGACAACAGTTTGGGGAAGACCATTTCCTGTTTCAGCATGACAATGCCTCCGTGCACAAAGCGAGGTCCATATAGAAATGGTTTATTGATATTAGTGTGGAAGAACTTGACTGGCCTGCACAGAGCCCTGATCTCAACCCCATCAAACACCTTTCAGATGAATTGGAACGCCGACTCCGAGCCAGGCCTAATCACCCAACATCAGTGCCCTACCTCACTAATACTCTTGTGGCTGAATAGAAGCAAGTCCCCTCAGCAATATCCCAACATCTAGTGGAAAGCCTTCCCAGAAGAGTGGAGGCTGTTATAGCAGCAATGTTCCAACATCTAATGGAAAGCCTTCCCAGAAGAGTGGAGGCTGTTATAGCAGCAATGTTCCTACATCATCTAGGTGGAAATGTTCCTACATCCTTCCCAGAAGAGTGGAGGCTGTTATAGCGGCAATGTTCCTACATCTAGTGGAAAGCCTTCCCAGAAGAGTGGAGGCTGTTATAGCAGCAATGTTCCTACATCTAGTGGAAAGCCTTCCCAGAAGAGTGGAGGCTGTTATAGCAGCAATGTTCCTACATCTAGTGGAAAGCCTTCCCAGAAGAGTGGAGGCTGTTATAGCAGCAATGTTCCATCATCTAGTGGAAAGCCTTCCCAGAAGAGTGGAGGCTGTTATAGCAGCAATGTTCCTGCATCTAGTGGAAATCTTTCCCAGAAGAGTGGAGGCTGTTATAGCAGCAATGTTCCAACATCTAGTGGAAAGCCTTCCCAGAAGAGTGGAGGCTGTTATAGCAGCAGTGCTCCATCATCTAGTGGAAAGCCTTCCCAGAAGAGTGGAGGCTGTTATAGCAGCAAAGGGGGGGCCAACTCCATATTAATGCCCATGATTTTGGAACGAGATGTTCGACGAGCAGGTGTCCACATGCTTTTGGATATGTAGTATACATTCAGCCTCTTGTGAATTGAAGGAAAATGACGAAACACAGAGAGACGAAGAATACATTCTTTCTTGGTACATTTTTTGCCTTTGCTTCCCTTGGCATCCATGAATACACGCCAATGCAAAGCTGTGCTTACTTCCAGATGTTTGTTGGACACTTTACTCTGGTCTCCAGCTCGTAAAACAAGTCCTTGATTATTCCAACTGTTATTAGATGTTCATTGTGTGTAAAAACAGGTCAGTAAAAACACTTTATTGTCCTAAATTGAGCTGCATTAGCTGACAGTTTTAAATGTAAAATGATACGCCTTGACTTTTTTTTTCTAAAACACCATTTTTTTTTTATCATTGTTGGCTCTCTGGACTATAAAGGCACTTTGAAGACTGTTACCCAACCAGCATCTCTCCTCTCTCTCTCTCTCTCTCTCTCCCTCCCTGTCCCCCTCAACTCCCCTGTCTCCTTCTCTGTGTGTGACGGTTTTATAGCATCAAGGACTGTTCAGCCTCTCTGGAGGAGCTCAGGATTTGACTAGTTTCTCTGTGGCCAGGGACATTTAATATGGAAACGGAGCAGACTGGGCTGTTCCAAAGTACAAAGAGGAGTGGATTAGTCCGTCGTCTAGTGAAGATATCTTTATAAGTTGTGTAAGGAGCTCTCATTAAAGAACATTCCTCTGATGAAGACATCAGAAAACTATGCAGTTTACTGGCATGCTATCTATCACTAGTATTACAGTGAGATGGACAAAGAGAACAGAGAGGGAGTAGAGTGATGTAGTTAGTAACTATCTCCCAGAAGGCTAGTTCCAGCTCTCCTTATCGGAGGCCATGGCCCTGAGAAGGCTAGTTCCAGCTCTCCTTATCGGAGGCCATGGGTCCTGAGTAGGCTAGTTCCAGCTCTCCTTATCGGAGGCCATGGGTCCTGAGTAGGCTAGTTCCAGCTCTCCTTATCGGAGGCCATGGGCCCTGAGAAGGCTAGTTCCAGCTCTCCTTATCGGAGGCCATGGGCCCTGAGAAGGCTAGTTCCAGCTCTCCTTATCGGAGGCCATGGGTCCTGAGTAGGCTAGTTCCAGCTCTCCTTATCGGAGGCCATGGGCCCTGAGAAGGCTAGTTCCAGCTCTCCTTATCGGAGGCCATGGGCCCTGAGAAGGCTAGTTCCAGCTCTCCTTATCGGAGGCCATGGGTCCTGAGTAGGCTAGTTCCAGCTCTCCTTATCGGAGGCCATGGGCCCTGAGAAGGCTAGTTCCAGCTCTCCTTATCGGAGGCCATGGGCCCTGAGAAGGCTAGTTCCAGCTCTCCTTATCGGAGGCCATGGGTCCTGAGTAGGCTAGTTCCAGCTCTCCTTATCGGAGGCCATGGGTCCTGAGTAGGCTAGTTCCAGCTCTCCTTATCGGAGGACATGGGTCCTGAGAAGGCTAGTTCCAGCTCTCCTTATCGGAGGCCATGGCCCGAGTAGAATAGTTCCAGCTCTCCTTACCGGAGGACATGGGTCCTGAGAAGGCTAGTTCCAGCTCTCCTTATCGGAGGCCATGGGTCCTGAGTAGGCTAGTTCCAGCTCTCCTTATCGGAGGCCATGGGCCCTGAGAAGGCTAGTTCCAGCTCTCCTTATCGGAGGCCATGGGCCCTGAGAAGGCTAGTTCCAGCTCTCCTTATCGGAGGCCATGGGCCCTGAGAAGGCTAGTTCCAGCTCTCCTTATCGGAGGCCATGGGTCCTGAGTAGGCTAGTTCCAGCTCTCCTTATCGGAGGACATGGGTCCTGAGAAGGCTAGTTCCAGCACTCCTTATCGGAGGCCAAGGGCCCTGAGAAGGCTAGTTCCAGCTCTCCTTATCGGAGGCCATGGCCCGAGTAGAATAGTTCCAGCTCTCCTTACCGGAGGACATGGGTCCTGAGAAGGCTAGTTCCAGCTCTCCTTATCGGAGGACATGGGTCCTGAGAAGGCTAGTTCCAGCACTCCTTATCGGAGGCCATGGGTCCTGAGATGGCTAGTTCCAGCTCTCCTTATCGGAGGACATGGGTCCTGAGAAGGCTAGTTCCAGCACTCCTTATCAGAGGCCATGGGCCCTGAGTAGGCTAGTTCCAGCTCTCCTTATCGGAGGACATGGGTCCTGAGAAGGCTAGTTCCAGCTCTCCTTATCGGAGGCCATGGCCCGAGTAGAATAGTTCCAGCTCTCCTTACCGGAGGACATGGGTCCTGAGAAGGCTAGTTCCAGCTCTCCTTATCGGAGGACATGGGTCCTGAGAAGGCTAGTTCCAGCACTCCTTATCGGAGGCCATGGGCCCTGAGTAGGCTAGTTCCAGCTCTCCTTATCGGAGGACATGGGTCCTGAGAAGGCTAGTTCCAGCTCTCCTTATCGGAGGACATGGGTCTTGAGAAGGACCCATGGCCTCCTCCCATAGTTCTAGCTCTCCTTATCGGAGGCCATGGGTCCTGAGAAGGCTAGTTCCAGCTCTCCTTATCGGAGGACATGGGTCCTGAGAAGGCTAGTTCCAGCACTCCTTATCGGAGGCCATGGGCCCTGAGTAGGCTAGTTCCAGCTCTCCTTATCGGAGGACATGGGTCCTGAGAAGGCTAGTTCCAGCTCTCCTTATCGGAGGACATGGGTCCTGAGAAGGCTAGTTCCAGCACTCCTTATCGGAGGCCATGGGCCCTGAGTAGGCTAGTTCCAGCTCTCCTTATCGGAGGACATGGGTCCTGAGAAGGCTAGTTCCAGCTCTCCTTATCGGAGGCCATGGCCCGAGTAGAATAGTTCCAGCTCTCCTTACCGGAGGACATGGGTCCTGAGAAGGCTAGTTCCAGCTCTCCTTATCGGAGGACATGGGTCCTGAGAAGGCTAGTTCCAGCTATTATAACTAACCTTTACTACCTTTCCTTTACTCCCCCCAGCTTCACTATTATAACTAACCTTTACTCCCCCCAGCCTCACTATTATAACTAACCTTTACTCTCCCCAGCCTCACTATTATAACTAACCTTGACTACCTTTCCTTTACCTCCCCCAGCCTCTCTATTATAACTAACCTTTACTACCTTTCCTTTACCTTCCCCAGCCTCTCTATTATAACTAACCTTTACTCCCCCAGCCTCTCTATTATAACTAACCTTTACTCCCCCAGCCTCACTATTATAACTAACCTTTACTACCTTTCCTTTACTCCCCCAGCCTCACTATTATAACTAACCTTTACCTCCCCCAGCCTCACTATTATAACTAACCTTTACTCCCCCAGCCTCTCTATTATAACTAACCTTTACTCCCCCAGCCTCACTATTATAACTAACCTTTACTACCTTTCCTTTACCTCCCCCAGCCTCACTATTATAACTAACCTTTACCTCCCCCAGCCTCTCTATTATAACTAACCTTTACTACCTTTCCTTTACTCCCCCAGCCTCACTATTATAACTAACCTTTACTCCCCCAGCCTCACTATTATAACTATCCTTTACTACCTTTCCTTTACTCCCCCAGCCTCACTATTATAACTAACCTTTACCTCCCCCAGCCTCACTATTATAACTAACCTTTACTCCCCCAGCCTCTCTATTATAACTAACCTTTACTCCCCCAGTCTCTCTATTATAACTAACCTTTACTACCTTTCCTTTACTCCCCCAGCCTCTCTATTATAACTAACCTTTACTACCTATTTAACTAACCTTTACTCCCCCAGCCTCACTATTTTAACTAACCTTTACTCCCCCAGCCTCTCTATTTTAACTAACCTTTACCTCCCCCAGCCTCTCTATTATAACTAACCTTTACTACCTTTCCTTTACTCCCCCAGCCTCACTATTATAACTAACCTTTACTCCCCCAGCCTCACTATTATAACTAACCTTTACCTCCCCCAGCCTCTCTATTATAACTAACCTTTACCTCCCCCAGCCTCACTATTATAACTAACCTTTACCTCCCCCAGCCTCTCTATTATAACTAACCTTTACTACCTTTCCTTTACTCCCCCAGCCTCACTATTATAACTAACCTTTACTCCCCCAGCCTCACTATTATAACTAACCTTTACCTCCCCAGCCTCACTATTATAACTAACCTTTACCTCCCCCAGCCTCACTATTATAACTAACCTTTACTACATTTCCTTTACTCCCCCAGCCTCACTATTATAACTAACCTTTACTCCCCCAGCCTCACTATTATAACTAACCTTTACTACCTTTCCTTTACTCCCCCAGCCTCACTATTATAACTAACCTTTACCTCCCCCAGCCTCACTATTATAACTAACCTTTACTCCCCCAGCCTCACTATTATAACTAACCTTTACTCCCCCAGCCTCTCTATTATAACTAACCTTTACTACCTTTCCTTTACTCCCCCAGCCTCACTATTTTAACTAACCTTTACTCCCCCAGCCTCTCTATTTTAACTAACCTTTACTCCCCCAGCCTCTCTATTATAACTAACCTTTACTACCTTTCCTTTACTCCCCCAGCCTCACTATTATAACTAACCTTTACTCCCCCAGCCTCACTATTATAACTAACCTTTACCTCCCCCAGCCTCTCTATTATAACTAACCTTTACCTCCCCCAGCCTCACTATTATAACTAACCTTTACCTCCCCAGCCTCTCTATTATAACTAACCTTTACTACCTTTCCTTTACTCCCCCAGCCTCACTATTATAACTAACCTTTACTCCCCCAGCCTCACTATTATAACTAACCTTTACTCCCCCAGCCTCACTATTATAACTAACCTTTACCTCCCCCAGCCTCTCTATTATAACTAACCTTTACCTCCCCCAGCCTCACTATTATAACTAACCTTTACTACATTTCCTTTACTCCCCCAGCCTCACTATTATAACTAACCTTTACCTCCCCCAGCCTCACTATTATAACTAACCTTTACTACCTTTCCTTTACTCCCCCAGCCTCACTATTATAACTAACCTTTACTACCTTTCCTTTACTCCCCCAGCCTCACTATTATAACTAACCTTTACCTCCCCCAGCCTCACTATTATAACTAACCTTTACTCCCCCAGCCTCACTATTATAACTAACCTTTACTCCCCCAGCCTCACTATTATAACTAACCTTTACTACCTTTCCTTTACTCCCCCAGCCTCTCTAGTATAACTAACCTTTACTCCCCCAGCCTCACTATTATAACTAACCTTTACTCCCCCAGCCTCACTATTATAACTAACCTTTACTCCCCCAGCCTCACTATTATAACTAACCTTTACTCCCCCAGCCTCACTATTATAACTAACCTTTACTACCTTTCCTTTACCTCCCCAGCCTCTCTATTATAACTAACCTTTACCTCCCCCAGCCTCACTATTATAACTAACCTTTACTCCCCCAGCCTCACTATTATAACTAACCTTTACTACCTTTCCTTTACTCCCCCAGCCTCCTATTATTAACCTTTACCCCCCAGCCTCACTATTATAACTAACCTTTACCTCCCCCAGCCTCACTATTATACTAACCTTTACCTCCCCCAGCCTCACTATTATTACCCTCCCCCAGCCTCACTATTATAACTAACCTTTACTCCCCCAGCCTCACTATTATAACTAACCTTTACTACCTTTCCTTTACCTCCCCCAGCCTCACTATTATAACTAACCTTTACCTCCCCCAGCCTCACTATTATAACTAACCTTTACCTCCCCCAGCCTCACTATTATAACTAACCTTTACCTCCCCCAGCCTCACTATTATAACTAACCTTTACTCCCCCAGCCTCACTATTATAACTAACCTTTACTCCCCCAGCCTCACTATTATAACTATACCTAACCTTTACCTCCCCAGCCTCACTATTATAACTAACCTTTACTCCCCCAGCCTCACTATTATAACTAACCTTTACTCCCTTTCCTTTACTCCCCCAGCCTCACTATTATAACTAACCTTTACCTCCCCCAGCCTCATTATTATAACTAACCTTTACCTCCCCCAGCCTCATTATTATAACTAACCTTTACTCCCCCAGCCTCACTATTATAACTAACCTTTACCTCCCCAGCCTCTCTATTATAACTAACCTTTACCTCCCCAGCCTCATTATTATAACTAACCTTTACCTCCCCCAGCCTCATTATTATAACTAACCTTTACCTCCCCCAGCCTCTCTATTATAACTAACCTTTACCTCCCCCAGCCTCTCTATTATAACTAACCTTTACCTCCCCCAGCCTCATTATTATAACTAACCTTTACCTCCCCCAGCCTCACTATTATAACTAATCTTTACCTCCCCCAGCCTCATTATTATAACTAACCTTTACTCCCCCAGCCTCACTATTATAACTAACCTTTACTCCCCCAGCCTCACTATTATAACTAACCTTTACCTCCCCAGCCTCTCTATTATAACTAACCTTTACCTCCCCAGCCTCTCTATTATAACTAATCTTTACCTCCCCAGCCTCATTATTATAACTAACCTTTACTCCCCCAGCCTCACTATTATAACTAACCTTTACCTCCCCCAGCCTCTCTATTATAACTAACCTTTACCTCCCCAGCCTCTCTATTATAACTAACCTTTACCTCCCCCAGCCTCACTATTATAACTAACCTTTACCTCCCCCAGCCTCACTATTATAACTAACCTTTACTCCCCCAGCCTCACTATTATAATTAACCTTTACTCCCCCAGCCTCACTATTATAACTAACCTTTACCTCCCCAGCCTCTCTATTATAACTAACCTTTACTCCCCCAGCCTCACTATTATAACTAACCTTTACCTCCCCCAGCCTCACTATTATAACTAACCTTTACTACCTTTCCTTTACTCCCCTCAGCCTCTCTATTATAACTAACCTTTACTCCCCCAGCCTCACTATTATAACTAACCTTTACCTCCCCAGCCTCACTATTATAACTAACCTTTACCTCCCCAGCCTCTCTATTATAACTAACCTTTACCTCCCCCAGCCTCACTATTATAACTAACCTTTACTCCCCCAGCCTCACTATTATAACTAACCTTTACTCCCCCAGCCTCACTATTATAACTAACCTTTACTACCTTTCCTTTACTCCCCCAGCCTCTACTATTATAACTAACCTTTACTCCCCCAGCCTCACTATTATAACTAACCTTTACTCCCCCATCCTCACTATTATAACTAACCTTTACTCCCCCAGCCTCTCTATTATAACTAACTTTTACCTCCCCCCAGCCTCACTAATATAACTAACCTTTACCTCCCCCAGCCTCACTATTATAACTAACCTTTACCTCCCCCAGCCTCACTATTATAACTAACCTTTACTCCCCCAGCCTCACTATTATAACTAACCTTTACTACCTTTCCTTTACTCCCCCAGCCTCACTATTATAACTAACCTTTACCTCCCCCAGCCTCTATTATAACTAACCTTTACCTCCCCCAGCCTCACTATTATAACTAACCTTTACTACCTTTCCTTTACTCCCCCAGCTTCACTATTATAACTAACCTTTACTCCCCCAGCCTCACTATTATAACTAACCTTTACTCCCCCAGCCTCACTATTATAACTAACCTTGACTACCTTTCCTTTACCTCCCCAGCCTCTCTATTATAACTAACCTTTACTACCTTTCCTTTACCTTCCCCAGCCTCTCTATTATAACTAACCTTTACTCCCCCAGCCTCTCTATTATAACTAACCTTTACTCCCCCAGCCTCACTATTATAACTAACCTTTACTACCTTTCCTTTACCTCCCCCAGCCTCACTATTATAACTAACCTTTACTACCTTTCCTTTACTCCCCCAGCCTCACTATTATAACTAACCTTTACCTCCCCCAGCCTCACTATTATAACTAACCTTTACTCCCCCCAGCCTCTCTATTATAACTAACCTTTACTCCCCCAGCCTCACTATTATAACTAACCTTTACTACCTTTCCTTTACCTCCCCCAGCCTCACTATTATAACTAACCTTTACCTCCCCCAGCCTCTCTATTATAACTAACCTTTACTACCTTTCCTTTATAACTAACCTTTCCCCCAGCCTCACTATTATAACTAACCTTTACTCCTTTACCCCCCCAGCCTCACTATTATAACTATCCTTTACTACCTTTCCTTTACTCCCCCAGCCTCACTATTATAACTAACCTTTACCTCCCCCAGCCTCACTATTATAACTAACCTTTACTCCCCCCAGCCTCTCTATTATAACTAACCTTTACTCCCCCAGCCTCTCTATTATAACTAACCTTTACTACCTTTCCTTTACTCCCCCAGCCTCTCTATTATAACTAACCTTTACTACCTTTCCTTTACTCCCCCAGCCTCACTATTATAACTAACCTTTACTCCCCCAGCCTCACTATTATAACTAACCTTTACTACCTTTCCTTTACTCCCCCAGCCTCACTATTATAACTAACCTTTACTCCCCCAGCCTCACTATTATAACTAACCTTTACTCCCCCAGCCTCACTATTATAACTAACCTTTACTCCCCCAGCCTCTCTATTATAACTAACCTTTACTACCTTTCCTTTACTCCCCCAGCCTCACTATTTTAACTAACCTTTACTCCCCCAGCCTCTCTATTTTAACTAACCTTTACTCCCCCAGACTCTCTATTATAACTAACCTTTACTACCTTTCCTTTACTCCCCCAGCCTCACTATTATAACTAACCTTTACTCCCCCAGCCTCACTATTATAACTAACCTTTACCTCCCCCAGCCTCACTATTATAACTAACCTTTACCTCCCCCAGCCTCTCTATTATAACTAACCTTTACTACCTTTCCTTTACTCCCCCAGCCTCACTATTATAACTAACCTTTACTCCCCCAGCCTCACTATTATAACTAACCTTTACCTCCCCCAGCCTCTCTATTATAACTAACCTTTACCTCCCCAGCCTCACTATTATAACTAACCTTTACTACATTTCCTTTACTCCCCCAGCCTCACTATTATAACTAACCTTTACCTCCCCAGCCTCACTATTATAACTAACCTTTACTACCTTTCCTTTACTCCCCCAGCCTCACTATTATAACTAACCTTTACTACCTTTCCTTTACTCCCCCAGCCTCACTATTATAACTAACCTTTACTCCCCCAGCCTCACTATTATAACTAACCTTTACTACCTTTCCTTTACTCCCCCAGCCTCTCTATTATAACTAACCTTTACTCCCCCAGCCTCACTATTATAACTAACCTTTACTCCCCCAGCCTCACTATTATAACTAACCTTTACTCCCCCAGCCTCACTATTATAACTAACCTTTACTACCTTTCCTTTACCTCCCCAGCCTCTCTATTATAACTAACCTTTACCTCCCCCAGCCTCTCTATTATAACTAACCTTTACTCCCCCAGCCTCACTATTATAACTAACCTTTACTCCCCCCAGCCTCACTATTATAACTAACCTTTACCTCCCCCAGCCTCACTATTATAACTAACCTTTACCTCCCCCAGCCTCACTATTATAACTAACCTTTAGCCTCTCTATTATAACTAACCCTCCCCCAGCCTCTCTATTATAACTAACCTTTACTCCCCCAGCCTCTCTATTATAACTAACCTTTACTCCCCCAGCCTCACTATTATAACTAACCTTTACCTCCCCCAGCCTCTCTATTATAACTAAACTTTACTACCTTTCCTTTACTCCCCCAGCCTCTCTATTATAACTAACCTTTACTCCCCCAGCCTCACTATTATAACTAACCTTTACCTCCCCCAGCCTCACTATTATAACTAACCTTTACCTCCCCCAGCCTCACTATTATAACTAACCTTTACCTCCCCCAGCCTCACTATTATAACTAACCTTTACCTCCCCCAGCCTCACTATTATAACTAACCTTTACTACCTTTCCTTTACCTCCCCCAGCCTCACTATTATAACTAACCTTTACTCCCCCAGCCTCACTATTATAACTAACCTTTACTACCTTTCCTTTACCTCCCCCAGCCTCACTATTATAACTAACCTTTACTCCCCCAGCCTCACTATTATAACTAACCTTTACTCCCCCAGCCTCACTATTATAACTAACCTTTACTACCTTTCCTTTACCTCCCCAGCCTCATTATTATAACTAACCTTTACCTCCCCCAGCCTCACTATTATAACTAACCTTTACCTCCCCAGCCTCTCTATTATAACTAACCTTTACTCCCCCAGCCTCACTATTATAACTAACCTTTACTCCCCCAGCCTCACTATTATTCCTTTACCTCCCCCAGCCTCTCTATTATAACTAACCTTTACTCCCCCAGCCTCACTATTATAACTAACCTTTACCTCCCCAGCCTCACTATTATAACTAACCTTTACCTCCCCCAGCCTCACTATTATAACTAACCTTTACCTCCCCCAGCCTCACTATTATAACTAACCTTTTACCTCCCCCAGCCTCTCTATTATAACTAACCTTTACTCCCCCAGCCTCACTATTATAACTAACCTTTACCTCCCCCAGCCTCACTATTATAACTAACCTTTTACTATTATTACTCCCCAGCCTCACTATTATAACTAACCTTTACTCCCCCAGCCTCTCTATTATAACTAACCTTTACTCCCCCAGCCTCACTATTATAACTAACCTTTACTCCCCCAGCCTCACTATTATAACTAACCTTTACCTACTCCCCCAGCCTCACTATTATAACTAACCTTTACCTCCCCCAGCCTCACTATTATAACTAACCTTTACTACCTTTCCTTTACCTCCCCCAGCCTCTCAATTATAACTAACCTTTACTCCCCCAGCCTCACTATTATAACTAACCTTTACTACCTTTCCTTTACTCCCCCAGCCTCTCTATTATAACTAACCTTTACTACCTTTCCTTTCCCCCAGCCTCTCTATTATAACTAACCTTTACCTCCACCATCCTCACTATTATAACTAACCTTTACCTCCCCAGCCTCACTATTATAACTAACCTTTACTCCCCCAGCCTCTCTATTATAACTAACCTTTTACTACCTATTTTAACCTTTACTCCCCCAGCCTCACTATTATAACTAACCTTTACTACCTTTCCTTTACTCACCCCAGCCTCACTATTATAACTAACCTTTACCTCCCCCAGCCTCACTATTATAACTAACCTTTACCTCCCCCAGCCTCTCTATTATAACTAACCTTTACTCCCCCAGCCTCACTATTATAACTAACCTTTTACCTCCCCCAGCCTCTATTATAACTAACCTTTACCTCCCCCAGCCTCTCTATTATAACTAACCTTTACCTCCCCCAGCCTCACTATTATAACTAACCTTTACTCCCCCAGCCTCACTATTATAACTAACCTTTACTTTACCTTTACTCCCCCAGCCTCACTATTATAACTAACCTTTACTCCCCCAGCCTCTCTATTATAATAACCTTTACTACCTTTCCTTTACCTCCCCCAGCCTCACTATTATAACTAACCTTTACCTCCCCCAGCCTCACTATTATAACTAACCTTTACCTCCCCCAGCCTCTCTATTATAACTAACCTTACTCCCCCAGCCTCACTATTATAACTAACCTTTACCTCCCCCAGCCTCTCTATTATAACTAACCTTTACCTCCCCCAGCCTCTCTATTATAACTAACCTTACTCCCCCAGCCTCACTATTATAACTAACCTTTACCTCCCCCAGCCTCTCTATTATAACTAACCTTTACTCCCCCAGCCTCTCTATTATAACTAACCTTTACTCCCCCAGCCTCACTATATAATAACCTTTACCTCCCCCAGCCTCACTATTATAACTAACCTTTACTACCTTTCCTTTACTCCCCCAGCCTCTCTATTATAACTAACCTTTACTCCCCCAGCCTCACTATTATAACTAACCTTTACTACCTTTCCTTTACTCCCCCAGCCTCACTATTATAACTAACCTTTACTCCCCCAGCCTCTCTATTATAACTAACCTACCTTTCCTTTACTCCCCCAGCCTCACTATTATAACTAACCTTTACCTCCCCAGCCTCTCTATTATAACTAACCTTTACCTCCTTTACCTCCCAGCCTCTCTATTATAACTAACCTTTACTCCCCCAGCCTCACTATTATAACTAACCTTTACTCCCCCAGCCTCACTATTATAACTAACCTTTACTACCTTTCCTTTACTCCCCCCAGCCTCACTATTAGCGCATTGAAGTGCTGAGGAGTATTTCTGTTTTTAATAATGCCCTTTCGTGGGGGGCCTGTCTCCCAAGTTGTTGTTCCTGTGCCGTCCCAGGCCCACCAATAGCTGTTCCTGTGCCGTCCCAGGCCTCACTATTATAATAACCTGTTCCTTTGCCGTCCCCCAGGCCCACCAATAGCTATTGTTCCTTTGCCTCCCAGGCCCTAACCTTACTAATCCCCCCAGCCTCACTATTAGCGCATTGCCCTCCCAGGCCCAGTATTTCTGTTCCTAATAATGCCCTCCCAGGCCTGTCTCCCAATAGTTGTTCCTGTGCCCTCCCAGGCCCACCAATAGCTGTTCCTTGCCCTCCCAGGCCCACCAATAGTTGTTCCTGTGCCCTCCCAGGCCCACCAATAGCTGTTCCTGTGCCGTCCCAGGCCCACCAATAGCTGTTCCTGTGCCCTCCCAGGCCCACCAATAGCTGTTCCTGTGCCCTCCCAGGCCCACCAATAGTTGTTCCTGTGCCCTCCCAGGCCCACCAATAGCTGTTCCCTTGCCCTCCCAGGCCCACCAATAGCTGTTCCTGTGCCCTCCCAGGCCCACCAATAGCTGTTCCTGTGCCCTCCCAGGCCCACCAATAGCTGTTCCTTGCCCTCCCAGGCCCGCCAATACCTGTTCCTGTGCCCTCCCAGGCCCACCAATAGCTGTTCCTGTGCCCTCCCAGGCCCACCAATAGCTGTTCCCTTGCCCTCCCAGGCCCACCAATAGCTGTTCCTGTGCCCTCCCAGGCCCACCAATAGCTGTTCCCTTGCCCTCCCAGGCCCACCAATAGCTGTTCCCTTGCCCTCCCAGGCCCACCAATAGCTGTTCCCTTGCCCTCCCAGGCCCACCAATAGCTGTTCCCTTGCCCTCCCAGGCCCACCAATAGCTGTTCCCTTGCCCTCCCAGGCCCACCAATAGCTGTTCCCTTGCCCTCCCAGGCCCCCAATAGCTGTTCCCTTGCCCTCCCAGGCCCACCAATAGCTGTTCCCTTGCCCTCCCAGGCCCACCAATAGCTGTTCCCTTGCCCTCCCAGGCCCACCAATAGCTGTTCCCTTGCCCTCCCAGGCCCACCAATAGCTGTTCCCTTGCCCTCCCAGGCCCACCAATAGCTGTTCCCTTGCCCTCCCAGGCCCACCAATAGCTGTTCCCTTGCCCTCCCAGGCCCACCAATAGAGTTTCCCGTGCCCTCCCAGGCCCACCAATAGCTGTTCCCTTGCCCTGTGAAATCCATAGATTGTAAAATTCTTGAAATTGTTGCATGTTGAGTTTATATTTTTGTTCAGTATATATGGCTGATCTAGAATAAATGTACCTAACTGTGTCAAGTCATGTGATATTGTAAACCATGAAATAGTTATGAAATCTGAAAACGTTAAAAACGGAATATATAATCTTCTATGTCTCTCTGTGCTGCAGGTAAGATTGCTTTGATGCTGCCTGCGAGCCACCCCTGGGTGGATCCTCTCACCTCTCTTCCTCCCTACATCTCTTCCTCTCTACCTATCTTCCTCTCTACCTCTCTTCCTTTCATCCTCTCTTCCTCCCTACCTCTTCCTCTCTACCTCTCTTCCTCTCTTCCTCTCTACCTATCTTCCTCTCTACCTCTACCTCTTGTCCTCTCTTCCTCTCTACGTTTTCCTCTCTTCCTCTCTACCTCTCTTCCTCTCGTCCTCTCTTCCTCTCTACCTATCTTCCTCTCTACCTCTACCTCTTGTCCTCTCTTCCTCTCTACGTTTTCCTCTCTTACTCTCTACCTATCTTCCTCTCTACCTCTACCTCTTGTCCTTTCTTCCTCTCTACCTTGTCCTCTCTACCTCTCTTCCTCTCTACCTCTCTTCCTCTCTACCTCTACCTCTTGTCCTTTCTTCCTCTCTACCTTTTCCTCTCTACCTCTCTTCCTCCCTACCTCTCTTCCTCTCTACCTCTACCTCTTGTCCTTTCTTCCTCTCTACCTTTTCCTCTCTTCCTCTCTTCCTCCCTACCTCTCTTCCTCTCTACCTCTACCTCTTGTCCATCCATCTCCATGTTGTTGCTCTGCTCTGCTGGCCGTTGCTATCTGGTACGTGGAATGATGGGGATGATCAGAGTGCTTCTTAAATCCAATGGGTCTGAGGAGAAATAACTGGACCGTGTTTATATGCCTAGTATCACCCATGATATCCTGATATTTGCATATGAGAGTACAGCCTGCATTGCGGTGGGTTATTTAAAGAGCCAATTCTGCTGGGTTAGAGTTAGTGTGTTATTATTGTCCAGAGGGGACAGACAGACATGATGAACTCTCCCTCTCAGTGTGTGTGCTGCTGTTTCTGCTCCTCCTCTCTTCTCCCTCCTAATCCCTCTCTCCTCTCCACTGTCTCCTCTGATCCCAGCTCCACTGTGCTCTCACCCAGTGTTGTCCTCTTCCTGTGATGTCATAGGTGTGGGCCAGTAACTTCCTGCCTAATGAAGCCACCCTGTCGGACCGCTGTCAGAGAGAATACCTGAAGACACACGGAGAACCTCTACTGCTGCAGTACGCTAAGATGGAGGCAGAAAGACAGGTAGGACTACATTACCCATAATACCTCTACTGCTGCAGTACGCTAAGATGGAGGCCGAGAGACAGGTAGGACTACACTACCCATAAACCTCTACTGCTGCAGTACGCTAAGATGGAGGCAGAGAGACAGGTAGGACTACACTACCCATAATACCTCTACTGCTGCAGTACGTTAAGATGGAGGCAGAAAGACAGGTAGGACTACATTACCCATAATACCTCTACTGCTACAGTAAGCTAAGATGGAGGCAGAGAGACAGGTAGGACTACATTACCCATAATACCTCTACTGCTGCAGTACGCTAAGATGGAGGCAGAAAGACAGGTAGGACTACATTACCCATAATACCTCTACTGCTACAGTACGCTAAGATGCAGGCAGAGAGACAGGTAGGACTACATTACCCATAGTTCCTCTACTGCTGCAGTACGGTAAGATGGAGGCAGAGAGACAGGTAGGACTACATTACCCATAATACCTCTACTGCTGCAGTACGCTAAGATGGAGGCAAAGAAACAGATAGGACTACACTACCCATTAACCTCTACTGCTGCAGTACGCTAAGATGGAGGCCGAGAGACAGCGTGGACTACATTACTCATAATACCTCTACTGCTGCTGTACTCTAAGAGGGAGGCAGAGAGACAGGTAGGACGACACTACCCATAAACCTCTACTGCCGCTGTATGCCAGACAGGAAGGACTTCTGGTGGTGTCTCCAGTCCATCTGTGTTACGCCTGATTACCATTTCCCCAGTGTGTTACGCCTGATTACCATTTCCCCAGTGTGTTAAGCCTGATTACCATTTCCCCAGTGTGTTAAGCCTGATTACCATTTCCCCAGTGTGTTACGCCTGATTACCATTTCCCCAGTGTGTTAAGCCTGATTACCATTTCCCCAGTGTGTTAAGCCTGATTACCATTTCCCCAGTGTGTTACGCCTGATTACCATTTCCCCAGTGTGTTAAGCCTGATTACCATTTCCCCAGTGTGTTACGCCTGATTACCATTTCCCCAGTGTGTTACTCCTGATTACCATTTCCCCAGTGTGTTAAGCCTGATTACCATTTCCCCATTTCCCCAATGTGTTACGCCTGATTACCATTTCCCCATTTCCCCAATGTGTTACGCCTGATTACCATTTCCCCAGTGTGTTACGCCTGATTACCATTTCCCCAGTGTGTTAAGCCTGATTACCATTTCCCCAGTGTGTTAAGCCTGATTACCATTTCCCCAGTGTGTTAAGCCTGATTACCATTTCCCCAGTGTGTTACGCCTGATTACCATTTCCCCAGTGTGTTAAGCCTGATTACCATTTCCCCAGTGTGTTAAGCCTGATTACCATTTCCCCAGTGTGTTAAGCCTGATTACCATTTCCCCAGTGTGTTACGCCTGATTACCATTTCCCCAGTGTGTTAAGCCTGATTACCATTTCCCCAGTGTGTTAAGCCTGATTACCATTTCCCCAGTGTGTTACGCCTGATTACCATTTCCCCAGTGTGTTAAGCCTGATTACCATTTCCCCAGTGTGTTACGCCTGATTACCATTTCCCCAGTGTGTTAAGCCTGATTATCATTTCCCCAGTGTGTTACTCCTGATTACCATTTCCCCAGTGTGTTACGCCTGATTACCATTTCCCCATTTCCCCAATGTGTTACGCCTGATTACCATTTCCCCAGTGTGTTACGCCTGATTACCATTTCCCCAGTGTGTTACGCCTGATTACCATTTCCCCAGTGTGTTAAGCCTGATTACCATTTCCCCAGTGTGTTAAGCCTGATTACCATTTCCCCAGTGTGTTACGCCTGATTACCATTTCCCCAGTGTGTTAGGTGTGAGTTCCACCAGCGCCAGATACACACAAATCACCCGCTTTGTAAACTACAGATGTAGACTTATGGGTCCTTTTCCAACAATGCAGAGTTAAGAGAAGGATATAACAACAAAAAGACATTCTCAGATTAAAGTACTCAGTACACCGTCATACATGTTGAACTGATAGTATTGATACTACTGGTAATGTAGGCTGAGCTGTGGTAGTACTAATAGTAATGTAGGCTGAGCTGTGGTAGTACTAATACTAATAGTAATGTAGGCTGAGCTGTGGTAGTACTACTACTAATAGTAATGTAGGCTGAGCTGTGGTAGTACTAGTAGTAATGTAGGCTGAGCTGTGGTAGTACTAGTAGTAATGTAGGCTGAGCTGTGGTAGTACTAATAGTAATGTAGGCTGAGCTGTGGTAGTACTAGTAGTAATGTAGGCTGAGCTGTGGTATTACTAATACTAATAGTAATGCTGAGCTGTGGCTGTAGGCTGAGCTGTGGGTAATAGGCTACTAATACTAATAGTAATGTAGGCTGAGCTGTGGTAGTACTAATAGTAATGTAGGCTGAGCTGTGGTAATACTAATACTAATAGTAATGTAGGCTGAGCTGTGGTAATACTAATACTAATAGTAATGTAGGCTGAGCTAATACTAATGGTAATACTAATAGTAATGTAGGCTGAGCTGTGGTAATACTAATACTAATGTGAGGCTGAGCTGTGGTAATACTAATACTAATAGTAATGTAGGCTGAGCTGTGGTAGCTGTGGTATACTAATACTAATAGTAATGTAGGCTGAGCTGTGGTAATACTACTAATAGTAATGTAGGCTGAGCTGTGGTAATACTAATACTAATAGTAATGTAGGCTGAGCTGTGGTAATACTAATAGTAATGTAAGGCTGAGCTGTGGTAATACTAATAGTAATGTAGGCTGAGCTGTGGTAGTACTAATACTAATAGTAATGTAGGCTGAGCTGTGGTAATACTAATACTAATAGTAATGTAGGCTGAGCTGTGGTATATACTAATAGTAATGTAGGCTGAGCTGTGGTAATACTAATAGTAATGTAGGCTGAGCTGTGGTAGTACTACTATAGTAATGTAGGCTGAGCTGTGGTAATGTAGGCTAGTAATACTAATAGTAATGTAGGCTGAGCTGTGGTAATACTAATACTAATAGTAATGTAGGCTGAGCTGTGGTAGTACTAGTGGTAATACTAATACTAATAGTAATGTAGGCTGAGCTGTGGTAATACTAAT